>NC_053494.1:167503100-167695600 GCF_905171775.1 Rana temporaria | reverse complement strand
ACAAAAAGAATGGACAACATCAAAACATGTAACCTTAAAGGGTTATTGTAACACTCATGATTAATCTGCCACTATGCTTGTGATTATATGGTGACTCATCTGTCACAGGACAGGTTTACATGGAGCTGTCAAAAGACCACACAGTAGGTGACTTTGACAATTCAGAAAAGGGTAGTTGAAACATTGCCTACACCCTACTGTCAGCCTTTAGTGTAAAAAAAAAAAAAAAAAAGCATGAAAGCCGGTCTAGTGTGGCCTGCACAGATGATGATGCACATAACATGAATCACGACAAATAAATCCCACATTTGTCCAATCTCATATCGTTATTTTGCTACCGTATACGCATCACCTAATGCAGGGCTGCCTTTCAAACCTGCTGTGCCTCACACTGCATAAAAAGGCTTGCACATGTCATTTCAATTGTCAAAGGCGTCTCATATTCACACCACTTAGACAGAAGGATCTGGAGAGGAAGTGTGGAGAAATAAACATTTATTTAAAGGGGAAGAAAGAAATGTAGTGTTTACTAAAGAGCAAGTATAGTGGATTTTCAGCAAGCCCGTATTTAGATATTTTTACCATTGAATGTATTTTATGATGCAACATTCAGCTTTTTACAGCGGGTAGCTTAAGTATTGAACACGTCATCGTTGCCATTGGCATGCCATTTTTACCACATGTCAGTAACAACCCATGCAATACATACTAAGGCCCCTTTCACACTGAGGAGTTTTTCAGGCGTTTTAGCACTAAAAATAGCACCTAAATACCGCCTGAAAAACTCCTGCCCTGCAGTCTCAACGTGAAAGCCCGAGGGCTTTCACACTGGAGCGGTGCACTAGCAGGACCGCTCCAAAAGTCCTGCTAGCTGCATCTTTGGAGCGGTGTGTTTACTGCTCCTTCCCATTGAAAACAAATTATGTGAAAAATGGAATGAGATGGTGAAGGAAGGGTGGTGCAAAAAATGCATGGAAAGCCAAGACACCAGCTGAAATGCATCAGAAAGCAATCCTGCCCCTTGTCAGCACAAATTAATATCAGCTGGTTCAGTCATAACTGATGGCCGAAAAAAGGTGTCTCATTACCAAGGTGTCACACAAAAAACATCTCATGATGGGTAAAAGCAAAGGGCTCTATCAAGTCCTTTGCAACCTTATTCTTGCAAAACATACTGATGGCATTGGTAACAGAAGGATTTCTAAACTTCTAAATGCTCCAGTGAGCACATGTTGGTGCCATAATCCAGAAGTGGAAAGAACATCATTTCACCATAAACTGGCCACGACCAGGTGCTCCTTGCAAGATTTCTGACAGGAGGAGTGAAAAGAATTACCAGAAGAGTTGCCCAAGAGCCAAGGACCACTTGTAGAAAGCTTCAAAAAGACCTGGAATTAGCAGGTACAAATTGTGGCAAACTTCAGGTCATTGAAGGAATGATGAATTGAAAAGGAATGATGAATTGAAAAATGTACCAAGACATTCCTAAAATCTGCTGCCATCTACCAGGATGATGAAGATGAAACAAGGGTGGACATTTCAGCAAGACAATGATCCAAAACACAAAGTCAAGGAAACTCTCAATTGGTTTTAAAGAAAAAAAGCTGCTAGAATGGCCCAGCCAATCAGCTGACTTGAAACCAACAAAAAAATCTATAAAAAGAACTTAAGATCTGAGTTCATAGAAGAGGCCTATGGAACCTTCAAGATTTGAAGACTGTTTGTGTGAAAGAATGGGCCAAAATCACACCTGAGCAATGCAACTAGTTTCTCCATACAGGAGGCGTCTTGAAACTGTCATTGCCAACAGAGGATTTTATACAAAGAATTAAATACATTTCAGTTAGTGTGTTCAATACTTTTATTTTTTTACTTAATTTCTGAATGTGTTTGTATTAGGGATGTCCCGATACCGATACTAGTATCGGTATCGGGACCGATACCAAGCATTTCCCCGAGTACTTGTACTCGGGGAAATGCTCCCGATGCTTCACCCGATACTTGAGCGGGCAGGCAGGGGAGTTGCAAATCTTCTCTCCCCCATGGTCAGTGCTGTCTTCCCCTGTCCGTGCTGCTCTCTCACCTCCCCCGTCCGTCCGTCCGTGCCGTTCTCTCCTCCCCTTCCCCCGTCCGTCCGTCCCGTTCTCTCTCCCCCCCCCCCGTCCGTCCGTGCCGTTCTCTCCTCCCCTTCCCCCGTCCGTCCGTGCCGTTCTCTCTTCCCCCCCCCCGTCCATGCAGTGCTCTTTCCTCCCCCCCTCATCTGTCCGGCTTCCCTCCATTCATTTCAGCTGAAGCTGCTGAGAAAGGGACTGGGGAATCTGTTTCCCTAGTCCCTTTCTCTGTCTTAAAGGGGAGATGCCAGAGGTCTGTTAAGACCCCTGAAATCTCACCAAAGCCCCCCAACAGGGCTGATTAAAATTAAAATAAAAAAATTGCAATAAATATTAAAAAATAAATAAAATGTAAAAAAATGTATAAAAAAAAAACACACTGACAATTCACCCCCCACCCCCCTAAAAAAAAAAAAAAAATCACTGTAAAAAAAAAAATAGTAAAAAAAAAATAGTAAAAAAAAAAAAAAAAAAAAAAAAAAATACTGCCACTGTCACATGACATTAAAAAAAGTATCGGTATTCTGTATAGGCGAGTACTTAAAAAAAAGTATCGGTACTTGTACTCGGTCTCAAAAAAGTGGTATCGGGACAACCCTAGTTTGTATGTAGGGATTGTTACTGACATGTGGTGAAATTTCATGTCAATAGCGCCTTTAGAAATATATTTACCTAGAACAGTGGTGACGTGTTCAATACCTATTTTACCCGCTGTATATATACACACACACACACACACACACACACACACACATATATATATATATATATATACATACATACATACATACACACACACACACACACACACACACACACACACATATATACATAACCCATATCCTATACCCCAATTGGATTATTTGATTCAGAGGTTGGCAACAAAAAACCCTATAAAGAATGTTCCAATTTGCTTCATCAGAAGAAAAAAAATCCTTCCTGATTACCCCAGGAGGCAATCGGACATTCTTTGAACCAGCACTCTCTGTTATTACCTATAATGCCCCGTACACACGACCGAACAGGTTTCCAGCGGACATTTGTCCAGCCGACCGTTTTCCGGCAGACAAATGTTTCTTAGCATGCTAAGAAACATGTCCGCTGGAAGCCTGTCCATCGGACATGTTCGGTCGTCTGTACAGACTCACCGTACATGTCCGATCGGCCGCCATCCTTCGCATGCGTCGAAGTGATTCGACGCATGCGTGGAAGCATTGAACTTCCAGGGCCTCGCACGTCGCCGCGGATCGTGTACGCGCGGATTTCTGTCTGATGGTGTGTACAACCATCAGACAGAAATCTCCGGGCGGACATGTCCGCTGAAAACGGTCCGGCGGACCGTCTGTACGGGGCCTTAATGTTCGTATCCAGTTATATTTTGTGCATTTAGAAAAAACGTCTACTGAGCAGGCCAAAACTAGCTCTTAAAAAGGAGCCAATTCCCAACTTTCTCAGCTCTTATGCTGAAATTTAGGAGCTGTAGTGTACATGAAGCTTGGAGCTTTTGGTGTTTTTTTTTGCCAAAGCTCCTAAACTCAACTCTATAAAAGCCTATGTGTCTCTGTACACATAGGCTTTTAGGATTGTTAAGGAGATGCTGCAGTTTGGGGATGTTCAAACCTCCCTCAACCCCCCCCCCCCCCTCCTGAATGCAGAAAAATCACATCAGGCTAGGAATGTTTTGACCACCGGCAATGGGAAAATGCAAAATGCTGCAAAACCACTGTAGGCAGGGTACATGAAGCCTTACTCCGAGAAAGTCTGTGGAAATGTGAAGGTTAAAATCTTTTTCACTATATGGACCACTTATGCATTTATACATGTTGATCATATCCCCCCTTAAAATGGAAGTCCATGTTAAAATCTAAAATCCCTTCATCTATAGACACCAGGGGCCAGATTCAGAAAGATTGGCTTAAGTTTAGGCAGGCGTAGCGTATCTCATATACGATACGCCGCCGTAACTTAGAGAGGCGAGTATCGTATTCACAAAGAACTTGTGCCCCAAGTTGCGGCGTAGCGTTAATGGGCCGGCGTAAGCCTGCCTTATTTAAAGTAGGCTGGTAGGGGGCGTGTTGTATGGAAATGAATCGCGACCCCACGTAAAATGACGCGCCTAACGGCACATGCTCAGTATCATGTCGAATTTTCTCTTTAAGTTACGCCGGCTCAATGCTTAGTCGACGTGAACGTAACCTACGCCCATCCACATTCACGTACGACTTACTCAAACGACGTAAAATACGACGCTTTTCGACGTCCATACCTTAACATGACTTACCCCTGCTTTATGAGGGGTAAAGTTACGCCGGTCGTACGCCTTATGGAAACAGTGTATTTTAATACGCCGGGCGCAAGTACGTTTCTGAATCGGCGTATCTAGCTCATTTGCATATTCAGACGCTGAAATATACGGAAGCGCCCCTAGCGGCCAGCGCAAATATGCACCTAAGATACAACGGCGTAAGAAACTTATGTCAGTCGTATCTTAGACAAATTCTGGCGTATCTGATTCTTTGAATCAGGCGCCGAGATACGACGCCTCACATTCGGACTTACGACGGCGTATCTGGAGATACGCCGTCGTAAGTCCTTTGTGAATCTGGCCCCAGGTATCTAACAGTAACCTCTCTATCCCTGTAAATAAAAAAACGAGTATACATACCTTTTTGGAAGCCTATCTGACCTGCTCAGATCGGATCCCATGCTGAGCTGTCAGCCGCGGCTTCTTTGTGTAGGCGGGTGCAGAGGAGATAGAGGTCAACAAAGTCCCATAGTAACTCTATGGGTGATGTCACTTCCCATTCATTTCACAGCTGCTGTCCTCTGCAGAGCTTCCAGCACTGGCGATTGGGTCAGATTGGCTTCCAAAAAAGTAAGTATACTCATCTTTTCTTTACAGGGATAGAGAGGTTAGTGTTAGATCCCTGGTGTCTATAGATGCAGGGATTTTGCACCACTTTAATCTCCTCTTCTCAAGAGATAATAAATTCAGTTCAGCAAATCTTTCCTCATAGCTGAGCTTATCAGTTTAGTTGCCCTTCTCTGCACCTTTACCAGTTCCCCAGATTATCCTTTTTATGACCTAGTGCCCCAAACTTAACTACAGATTTCAGATGAGGTCTTACTAATGATTTGCACAGGGGCAAAATAATGTCTCTCCCTCTCTGGAGTATATGCTTCTTTTTAGGGATGCACCGATATATCGGTGGCCGATACATATCGGCCGAAAACAGCTGTTTTGGGGACATGCCGAAACAGCTTAAAAATTGCCGATAATGACTGCTCACACGATCACCGCTGACTGTCCCGTGTCCTCCTCCAGCCCCCCTCTGTTTTGCTGCAGTCTCCCTCCCTCCATGTCCCCCTTGGGTTTTCCTTCTCCTCCGTGTCCCCCTCGGTTTTTCCTTCTCCCCCCGTGTTTCTCTCTCCCTCCGTGTCCCCCGCCGTGTTTCTCTCTCCTTCCGTACTCCTCCTCCACTCCCTGGAACTGTCAGGATGGAGAGCGGGGTAGGAGCCGGTAAATCCGGCTCCTTACTGTTCCGAATGGACAGAGTCAGTGATGACTG
Source organism: Rana temporaria (assembly GCF_905171775.1). NCBI lineage: Eukaryota > Metazoa > Chordata > Amphibia > Anura > Ranidae > Rana > Rana temporaria. The sequence continues at coordinate 167,689,920 of NC_053494.1, read as the reverse complement.
ACTGTCCATTCACATAACTGAAACATCGTAAACTGTGTTTACAATGTTTCAGTTTATGAATGAAGAGAAGCCGCTGTCTTCTCTCCATTCATTTTCAGCGCAGCTGAAGCTGCAGAGAAAGGGATTGGGGAATCTGTATCTTTAGTCCCTTTCCCTGTCTCAGAGGGGAGATGTCAGAGGTCTGTTAAGACCCCTGATATCTCACCAAAGCCCCCCGCAACAGGGCTGATTAAAAAAAAAAAAAAAATTGCAATAAATAATTTAAAAAATAAAATGTAAATAATAATAATAATAAAAAAAAAAAAAAAAACTGACAATCCACTACCCCCACCCCCTCAAAAAAAAAAAAAAAAAAATTTATATATATATATATATATATATATATATATATATATATATATATATATATATATATATATATATATATATATATAATCACTGTGTAGCGCTACCCCCTCAGGAGCCGCTGATTGTATTGGGATCAGCGTATTAAGTTACCTCTATGTGTTGTCTAGGGGTGAAGGTAGTGAGTAGAGCAATAAGCGAATGTCCAATCCGTAGATAAGGTTTTCTGAATGCTTTATTTCTTGGCCCAACACGACCAACATCAACTTGAGGTAGACAGAAAAGGTTGATGAAGTAAAGGAACTTTGCGGTATCAGGCTTTGGATAGAAGGAAAGCAATCCTGCTTTCTGCAGTAGTACAGTTCGTCGCCACTCTAGCCAGAGTGGGTGAAGTGTCCCCGGACAGACCCCTGCCACAGGCCTGGCAGCCGGAGCGTCACTTTAAGGTTGCTGGGAGGAACAAGTCGCTGCCACAGACTTGGCTCAGGTGAGACCTCTGCCACAGACCTAGTACTTGGATGAGCTACAGGATTGAGCAAATCCTCCCAGAAATCACGTCAGGGTCACCGGTTGACAGTGCGCAAGTGTCCCTGTCAATGCTCCGGTCACCAGATCCCTGATGGTTCGTTCAAGCCCTTTTGGATAACCTGCCTCCGGGTTTTCCTCAAGCCGATCCCCCACCGAACGACATACAGCCTGGGATCTCCTCAGTAGAATTTGGGGACCCAGTAAGTCACTGGGGCCCCTTTGTGGCATCAGTTGCCCCAGGCCAGAAGGGCCCAGAGTCTGGAACTCCGCGTTGCGCGCGACCCCAGGCCAGGTAGGCCATAGTGGTGGGGCCCTCGATGTGCGCATACCCTGAAGGTGGGTTCCGCACCTGGAACCAGCGAAGAACCAAGAACAATGGCTTCCGCCACAGAAATACCCCCTCCCAGCATGCACAGCGAGGCTCAACTCCTCTCATTGGCTGCTGGGAAGAAGTGGCTCCGCCTGGATCCCTCTGCCGTCCAGACATGAGACCATATCTCTGGACGCACAGACTGACCCACAGGACAATCCAGAATTTGAAAACAGCCAAATTTAACAAAATTTAGAATGAGAGCAACTTACCTCTCTCATTCTCCCACTAACTTTAGCGTAGTGCCCTTACTGAAAGTAAAGGTGCTACAACTGTAAAAAAAAAAATTGTGATTATTAAAAAAAAAAAAGTAATTTTCGGTTTCGGCCTGACATTTTTTTTATTTCGGTTCTGAAATTTCCATTTCGGTGCACCACTACTTCTTTTCATACAAGAAAATATTTTGTTGGCTTTAGAAACAGCAGCTTGGCATTGCATGCTATTATAAAGTCTATGATTTCGCACAACACCCAGCTGCAGTCACTGTTCAGGTACTCTGACAGCCGCCGGTACAGGCCATCAGAATACAATCCTTGACAGCAGAAGATTAGTGCACCCATGCTGTCTATGTTTAGGGCCAGCCCTGTACACACGACCAGTTTTCCTGACATGCCAAAACCCAACGTTCTCCCCCGACGCGATTCACCTCAAGCCTGCCTTGCATACACAGGTTCAGTCAAAAAAAATGCTCGACCAAAGCGCGGTGACGTCCAAACAAGCGGTTTTCGCAACGAAAAAAAGAGTGACAGGAAACATGGCGGGGAAAAAAAGTCTAATTTTTTTTTTGCACGCAGTTTTCTCATCGGGAAAACTGCTATGGAGCATACACACGACCAGTTTTCCCGACCAATATAAAAAAATACAGTTTTCTCGTTGGGAAAACTGGTCGTGTGTACGAGGCATAAGGCTCATTTTCACCCATAAAATGTGTAGACACTATATCACAACACTGAGGCTGCTCAGGTGGTTATAACAAAGGCAGGCCTTCCTATTCAGAATATAACTAGAGAAAGGGCATAGTAAGGAAAACTGAAGTTTCTTCAGAAAGGTATGAATCATCCATGAATGTTCTGAAATCTTTCTTATGCATACACTTCACCTGTCTAACGTCTTCAGATAAAACAACCACTGGGATAGAAATAAACAAATGGCAACATCAAAAGCACAGCTAAGGACAAATATAATTTATTGCAATGGTGCATTTATTTTTAAAAATCTATTTTTTTTTTGTTGTAGAATTCCAGGCACCACCTCAGAAATCTTAAATCTTCCCCCTGCTCCCTCCTCACACCTATGCTTACTAACTTATTTAAGAAAGATCTGGCTGCTCCAGTTCGGTCATGTAATCTGGTTCCTCTGTGTCAGCCTGCGCAGCTTCAGGGGAGAGGAAGGAGCGCCGAGAACAGATTGGCTATTGAAGCCTATAGGCGACGTCACTACCCCAAGCATTACTAGCCATTGTCAGAGCGTTCTCTCCTCTTCCCTGCATTCGTGCTGACTGACACTGGGGAGATCACGTGACTGGACTGGAGCAGCCTGAAAATAAGTATACTGATCTTTATTATATAGGTTAGTCGGTATAGTTGTTAAGAGGGGGGAGGGAGCATTTTAAGATTAGTTAGGTGGTGCGTGAAACTCCACTTTGATTACTTTAATCCTCCTTAATATCACTCTCCTGTAATGCCACAGCACAGCTGCTCAGCAGTACTCAGATTGCGATAGGAAGGGAAAATGCTAGAAGTTAATCAATCTCTGATTCATGTACATGTGCTAACAGGAGGTAAAGTAAGACAAGGTAAGACAAAAGAGTTGAGTTTATCAGCATGTTGCATTAAAAAGTGTGCTACACCAACACCTAGGGCCCAAATTTATGCAGAGTATATACGGCAGGCCCCTACTTTTAAACATCCAATTTACAAACGACTCCTACTTGCAAACGGAAGGGGACAACAGGAAGCGAGAGGAAATCTACCCCATGGAAGGGAAATTCTCTTCTATAAGATGTGTCTCCTGTCCACTGATGCTTTATCACCAATCCTTGTTTCACTAAAAAAAACTAAAATTTTCAAAAAATCATTTGTCATTGGAACATAAAGTGAATTGCAATCTTCTGAACAGACAGCAAAACAAATGTTACAGGGGTGATAACCCTTCTCTATGTTTTCAGAAAAGCTTAAAAATAGATTTTATGTCTGGAGCTACACTTTATATTTCAATGTATTTTTTTATAGGGTTGTAGAATTCCAGGCACCACTTCAGAAATCTTAAAGAAAAACAAGTTCCAATGTAGACAGACACATTGATTAAACTCAGCAACATAGCAATACAAAGATCTGGAAAATATGGCCATAACACACATCCTCCAGTTAGCGCAACAGCAAAACATGAAATAATTTCACAAAAGGCCTCAAATATAATATAAGCATCGGTATTACATACATTTTTTTTAGAGAAAAGAAGCAACAGAAGAGAGAAAAAGAAAAGAAAAGAAAAGAAAAAGGGAGAAAAAAAAGGGGGGGGGGGAGAAAAGAGAGAAAGAGGGAACTCCGGGTTATCCCGGGGTTCCCTAGGGAATCGAAATATAGTTGATCCATGGATCCCATATTTTATCAAATGTCTTCATATTATTACAAAGCATATGGGAGAGTTTATCATTAATCATAATCCAGTTGAGTTTACTTTTAACTTGATCAAGAGGAATTGTCGATTGCTTCCAATGCCTAGCAATCGTGATTCTCGCCGCCAGCAACATATAGTTAATCAATTTTACAGATTTCTTGGGCGTATCATCAGGTAGTTTGTGAAAGAGAGCGGCTTCAGGAGATCTGCGGATGTTCACCCCCGTCACTGAATTAATAAGATTGAATATCCTAATCCAAAATATAATTACAATGGGGTATTGCCACCAAATGTGGTGCATAGTTCCCAGCTGTCCACAACGCCGAAAGCAGGTTGGCGAAGCGGAAGGATGCATTTTAGCTACCCTAGTTGGCACCAGGTACCAACGCAGGAGCGTCTTATAATTGGCCTCTATAAGAGTAGTATTGATGGAGATTTTGGATAGCTGATAAGCAATATCTTGCCACTCGATCAAGTCAAAGGTAAGGTTCAAATCCCTTTCCCAGTGATCCATATAGGCAAGTTTTGAATCAATTTCAGTAATAGAAGTATATAACGCAGATATCCGACCCCTCTGCAAGCCTCTACCCTGACAGGACAATTCAAATGTCGTAACCGTAAAGGGTCTCAATATTAAATTAACTTTAGATCTGACAAATGATGCTATTTGGTTGTACCGAAATAATTCACTAGGGGGCATAAGAAATGTATCTTTAAAGTGTTGTATAGGATACATTTGATCTTCATTAAGGAAATCACCAATTCTCAAAAGCCCCTTATTAAGCCACCATTGAAACAGCTGTGGAGTCAAGCCAGGTGGAAACTCAGGGTTGCCAAAAATGGGAGCCAATGGCGTGTGAGGGGACGATAAAGAACTGCGGTGGCGCGTCCTATCCCATAGTGCTAAGGAATATGACAGAGTAGGGCATAAGATAGGTGGAGCTACACTTTAAAAAGTACCAGTTCACAATTACAAACAGATTCTACTTAACAAACCTACAGTCTCTGTTTGCACCACCTATATACTGCTGTTCAAATTATATAGGGCCAAAGGGGCTTGTAATGACCTGGGGGGAGTGGGGGGAAACCCATGCTATTTTTCTCAATGATTTTCATCCATATTGCAGGGACCAGACATTACATTTAAGCCGCAAGCAGTTTTAAATTACTTTTTTCTTATAGTAATCTCATTTTGTGCAGGGACAGTTCTAAACACGTGCCACTTCACAGGCATACTATAGACAGGTACGATATTTAAAGGAATTTTTCATTTTTATTTTTTTTTCACTTTAAGAATCATTAAAATCACTGCTCCAGAAAAAAAACGACCGTTTTTAGAACTTTTTTTCCCACCGATACATGTTCCCTGGGGCAAGACCCGGGTTCTCAAACCTGTTTTACGACAATAACTTGCATATTAGGCTTTAAAATTAGCACTCTTGAATTCGAATGTTCGAGTCCCATAGACTTCAACAGGGTTCTAAATGTTTGCGCGAACGTTCGGTCTGTTCGAATGTTCTTTTGCGAACCGAACTTGGGGGGGGGGGGTTGGGGTTGTTCGGCTCATCCCTAGTATTTAAGTTTACCATTGGGTATGTGTTTGAATAGCAATTACTAGTAGGTTAATGTAGTTCATCCTGTAGTCAAGAATCCTAGAATGGCGTCTATTGCTCATTATGCCATTTTTAAATAGTCCTTTTCTGTCTGAAATAGAAATCTTTTGTTTCTGTCACAATGATAACACTAGAGTCATGCTTTTGACAGTTTAGTTCAGAAAACCGATACAAAGAGAAGCTCAGAATGAGAATTGTTAAGTTATCACAAAAGGAGAACTAATACGTCAATGATGACCTAATTCAAAATAACTGAACAGTGTATAAAAAGATTATCTATATACATGCACACAATAGTAATAATAATAAAATACTTTTTTTATAGCTTTATTACATATATTTTTTTTAGATTAAAGTGGTTGTAAACATACATACAGGGAGTGCAGAATTATTAGGCAAGTTGTATTTTTGAGGATTAATTTTATTATTGAACAACCATGTTCTCAATGAACCCAAAAAACTCATTAATATCAAAGCTGAATATTTTTGGAAGTAGTTTTTAGTTTTAGCTATTTTAGGGGGATATCTGTGTGTGCAGGTGACTACTATTACTGTGCATAATTATTAGGCAACTTAACAAAAAAAAAATATATACCCATTTCAATTATTTATTTTTACCAGTGAAACCAATATAACATCTCAACATTCACAAATATACATTTCTGACATTCAAAAACAAAACAAAAACAAATCAGTGACCAATATAGCCACCTTTCTTTGCAAGGACACTCAAAAGCCTGCCATCCATTGATTCTGTCAGTGTTTTGATCTGTTCACCATCAACATTTCGTGCAGCAGCAACCACAGCCTCCCAGACACTGTTCAGAGAGGTGTACTGTTTTCCCTCCTTGTAAATCTCACATTTGATGATGGATCACAGGTTCTCAATGGGGTTCAGATCAGGTGAACAAGGAGGCCATGTCATTAGTTTTTCTTCTTTTATACCCTTTCTTGCCAGCCACGCTGTGGAGTACTTGGACGCGTGTGATGGAGCATTGTCCTGCATGAAAATCATGTTTTTCTTGAAGGATGCAGACTTCTTCCTGTACCACTGCTCGAAGAAGGTGTCTTCCAGAAACTGGCAGTAGGACTGGGAGTTGAGCTTGACTCCATCCTCAACCCAAAAAGGCCCCACAAGCTCATCTTTGATGATACCAGCCCAAACCAGTACTCCACCTCCACCTTGCTGGCGTCTGAGTCGGACTGGAGCTCTCTGCCCTTTACCAATCCAGCCACGGACTCTTCCATCTGGCCCATCAAGACTCACTCTCATTTCAGCAGTCCATAAAACCTTAGAAAAATCAGTCTTGAGATATTTCTTGGCCCAGTCTTGACGTTTCAGCTTGTGTGTCTTGTTCAGTGGTGGTCGTCTTTCAGCCTTTCTTACCTTGGCCATGTCTCTGAGTATTGCACACCTTGTGCTTTTGGGCACTCCAGTGATGTTGCAGCTCTGAAATATGGCCAAACTGGTGGCAAGTGGCATCTTGGCAGCTGCACGCTTGACTTTTCTAAGTTCATGGGCAGTTATTTTGCGCCTTGGTTTTTCCACACGCTTCTTGCGACCCTGTTGACTATTTTGAATGAAACGCTTGATTGTTCGATGATCACGCTTCAGAAGCTTTGCAATTTTAAGAGTGCTGCATCCCTCTGCAAGATATCTCACTATTTTTGACTTTTCTGAGCCTGTTAAGTCCTTCTTTTGACCCATTTTGCCAAAGGAAAGGAAGTCAACTAATAATTATGCACACCTGATATAGGGTGTTGATGTCATTAGACCACACCCCTTCTCATTACAGAGATGCACATCACCTAATATGCTTAATTGGTAGTAGGCTTTCGAGCCTATACAGCTTGGAGTAAGACAACATGCATAAAGAGGATGATGTGGTCAAAATACTAATTTGCCTAATAATTATGCACTCACTGTACATATACACACACACACACACACACACACTATTTATATATATATATATATATATATATATATATATATATATATATATATATATCCAATGAAGTAACTAGCTTTAGGTGATAGAGATTAAAACAAATCCTCTTACACAAGTTGTACCCTTTTATCTGCAAACCCTCTCACATCAACTGGCTCCTACAGCACACATTTTACACAGCATTTTCAAGCTTCTGAAGACAGGGGGTAGGGATCTGATGTCACACACACACACACACACACACACAGCATAAAGCAGGGAGCCGAGTGTAATCCAAGACCTGAGACAATCCCCCAACACACACACACAGTCTGATAGGGACACATGCTCAGCTGAGTGTGTCAATCGCCTACTGTGTGCTGGAGGAGAGGCAGAGCCATCTCCTGGGATTGCCTGGTGTCCGCATACTTTCAGAGGCGACACACGCAGAGGAATAAGAGAGACGACAGAAAAATCACACTAGATGCTTTAAGTTGAGGCGATTACACACTTCCTGCTTTGGATATGGGACAGGAAGTGAAGGGAAGTCTACCAACAGATGGCTAAAAAAAAAAAAAAAAAACTGACAAAGATTTTAACCCTATCCAAATGAAACAAAAACGGGTTTTGTTTATAGCTCAAATGTAAAGCTACAGCTTCCCAACCCGTCAGGACCCAGGTCTGAACCTGCAACCTCAGCTGTGTGTCTTCTTGATGAACCACCTATGATGCTGGACAGCTCCCTGGACAATTCCTTGAAAAACCTTGCCTTGAGCCTTTTTCTCTTGAACCTTAAACCTTTTGCTCCTACCATGAACTTCCTATATAAGCCTTGCCTTTGCACTTTTGGTTTGCCAGAATATTCTCCAGCCAATATCTTGTTGCTCGTGCTGCCGCTCATATCTTTGCTACCAATCATTACCGACCTTTGGCTTGTTCCTCGACTAAGCATCTTCTTAAACCTAACCTGCAACCACTTGTTATTGACCTTTGGCTTGTTACGGACTACGCTTCTGCTTGACCCCTCCCCGCTATATCTACTACTGAACCCTGGCTTGTTTACCTCCTGGTGAGGAGATACTAAGGACTGCAACCTGGTACTAACACGCAGCAAAATCCAACTCTTCCATCAGAAGCTCTCGCAAACACTGGTTAGTAATTAGACCCTGCACCTCAGGTGAGCCCCTGTCATCCGCCAGGGTCATCTGCTTCTGTACTTACCCAGCTGGTCAGTGTGAGCCGCTCTACTGTGCTCTAAGCCTGAACGTGAAAATACCTTTTGTACAGCAGGATAAATTTCACACGGTTTCCAGACAAGATCACACAAAATAGTGAGTATTCCAAATCGCACAAGACACTGCACAGTGCAGGATAATATAAGCAACATTCCCCAAGATCTCATACAAGAAGGATAACCTAGGCAATGTAGGCAAAGGCCAAGGGAAGTGTAACTGTTTACCTAAAGTTTTTATTTACTGAAAAGCTGCTATTAGGGGTCCCCTATTTAACTGCATGGTCTGCTTTAAAAGCTAAAATCCAGGCTTACCTAGAGTTGTACAAGCTCTTCTCATCTGCTAAAATAGCTTACTCCGTTTTCACGGCACTGCAGACCCACAGTGTACGTTAGAAGCTTAACCACTTGTCAGATAGAGAGTCTGACCCATTTCATGAGTGGAAGACATCTGGTATAGTCAGCCCTTTCCTCCTCAGCCTGATTGTCCAAGGCCCACCCCTTGCATTCATTGGATTTCAGTTCTTTCAATAATGGGGGCATAGCGTCATATGTGGGCATTACCTAGGGCAGTCTGCATGAAAATGCAGTCCGTGACTAAAATGCAGTCTGCGACTCCTCCAGACTACGACCATACATTGACTTATTAATATTCACATAACTGCTCCCATGGGTCAGCCCATAATTTGTATTAGGGCCGAGGGCTCTTGAAAGGAGTACCGAAGCAGGGCAATATAATGTTTTCAGGAAGCTATGTACAGCACCATACCAGCCCATCTAAAAAGCCATGATCTGCCTGCAATTCATAAAGAATTACATAAACCCATTGATGTCACTGGACTGAAATATAGTATATTTCATGAAAATGTAAAAGTTTTATTTAAAAAGGCCATTAGCCTGTTGATAAGAGGAGAAAGAGGAGATCAGGGGGAAAAAAAAAAACTAAATTTGGCTGTACCTCTCCTGTGGATCATAGGAGTGCAGATAACTTTGCACTCCTGTGACTCGTTTTCAGCAGACTGGACCGTCACCAGCTTTGTGCTCAGGAAGCATTGCGAACTGAGTGATCGGCGGCATTTGAGCGCTCGGGTCTTAACCTTGGAGCCAGCGGGGGAACAGATGCAGCAGACAGATGCTGTATCTACCTAGGTAAGGATGATTTAAAAAATAAATAAAAATTAAATTAAATTCCAAAACCTTAATAAGTTTGACAAGTTAAAAAAAATATATTTTTAAAAACTGCTAAAGTTGGGTTTGCAATGATTATTTCATTGCACCAGCCATCATTGTTATTCTGAGTGGGGATTAATAGCACATCTGTTCTAATGCCAACAAAAGGATCTTCTAGAATATGTCCATTCAGAATATTAATCAAAATATTCAAAGCAACAAGTGAACCCACTTAGTGAACTAATCATTTTCCAGGAAACAATACAGATATTATTTATCATATTACATAATTACTCCAGTTACTTTAGTGCACATTCTTTGTAATCCACTGCAGCCAGATTTCAGTGCACCCCTCACATGCCAGGCAGGTGGCTCTTCCTGAATCTCTACTGCATTTAATGCATCAGCAACACAATTTAAATGTCCTAGGCTTGGTCACACCAGCAAGCTGCAATGAGCACACAGCTGCTGGGGTGTGCTTGGCAGAAAAAAAAGCTGGACGTGCCAATCCCCACCCAACCATATTTACATATTTTATTTTTTGGCTAGAGCGTTTTTGAAATGTCACAAGTGACATTTCATTCGGATCTATTGCTGGCAGCATGGTGCAACACGGTAGTGGAAGAAAAAAATAAAAATACTGCATGCCCTACACTTTCCAGCACACACACCCCCCATCGAAACATGGTGGTGTTAACTGGCCTCACAGGGAACAAGGCCGTTTGCTTGTCTTGCGGGGGGACAGAGCTGGGCAGTCCCAATGAACCCGGTATGAAAGAGTTCTGAGCATCCTTTTAATGCGGACATTCTGATCTATTCGAATGTGCAAGATAGCATGGCATACCTCCCACATTTTGAGATGGTAACAAGGGACACCCATTAGCAAATGTATGCAGGCATAGGACACAACCCCTGACATTGCCCCTTAAAAGAAGGATTTTATAACAGAAAGATTAAACCCACAAGTGCTTTTTTTTACCACTACTATTTTTTTGGGGCTTTTGAAATGTACAAATGCAGCAATTTTGAAATCTGATGAAAGTTTTATCACTAGTAAACACTTTTTGAAAGATAACTAGTGCATTTTATAGAGAACTATATAGATCAGACCAAAATGAGGGACAAAGGGACTTTGTTTCAAATCAGGGACCTTTGGCAAGGAGCATGGGGTTAATTTATTTAAGACTTAAAGCGGGGGTTCACCCTCTAAAAAAATTCTAACATTACATCCAGCATACTAACATGTAAAAGTATGCTGGTATTTTTTTTTTCTCCGTACATACTGTTTAATTGTTATTTTCGCCCAGGCTTCCGGGTTCTGATTCCTGCGGGACTGGGCGTTCCTATTGAAAGCTTAGCTGATTGACGTCTGGTGAAAATCTTCCCATGGTGCATAAAGAGCGTCACCAGTTTTCCGTAAATAGCCGACCTGCAAGTCGGCTCTATATGGCGCCTGCGCAGACAGCTCTACACGGAGGGCGCAGGCCACCAAAAAAAAAAAAAAAAAAAACACAAGCCTCAAACCTTCTGGAACAAAGTCATTTAAAGTGAGGAGACCGAAATTTTGCTTTTTGGCCGCAACCATAAACACTAGATTCGGAGAGGAGTCAACAAGACCTATGATGAAAAGGTCCACCATTCCTACTGTGAAACACGGAGATGGGTCGCTGATGTTTTGGGGATGTGTGAGCTACAAAAGGCACAGGAAATTTGGTCAAAATTGATGGCAAGATGAATGCAGTATGCTAGCAAAAAATACTGGAGAAACATTTGCATTCATCAGCCAGGAAGCTGTGCATGGGACGTACTTGGACAATCCAACATGATAATGATCCAAAACACAAGGCCAAGTCAACCTGTCATTTGCTACAGCAGAATAAAGTGAAGGTTCTGGAGTGGGGAGATCTCAAACGTGCAGTTCATGCAAGACAGCCCGAGAATTTATAGGAACTGGAGGCTCTCCCCCCCCCCCCCAAGAGGAATGGGTAGCTTTACCATCTGAGAAGATAAAGTGCCTCATCCACAAAAGACTTCAAGCCGTCTTTGATGTTAAAGGGGGCAATATAAGGTATTAAGAACTGGGGTATGCAAACTTTTGATCAGGGTAATTTGAGTAGGTTCTATTGAGATCATGAATTAAAAAAAGAGTAAACACGGTTGATTAATAATAAATGGCTTCAGCCAAACACCAACCATGAATGAAAGAAACGTTTTTGTGTTATTCGTATTCTCTGAAAAATGGCCAAGAAATCATAAATTCTGCCGGGGTATGTAAACTTATGAGCACAACTGTATACAATATATTTGGATATGAAATTATGTATAGGTTGTACGTATGAACTTTGTTTCCTTTTTATGGCCTTTTAGTTACGATTTAAAATTATTGCTTGCTTTTTTAATGACTTGTTTTTCACCTGTATGCCTTGTGTTTTTGTTGTACAAGAAATAGGAGGAAGTGTATTAACTCTCTTAATTGTTTTACCTTTACCGACTATTGAAATACACACCATAAGTAGCAAGAAAAATACATAAAAATAGAAAAAAAGCCAACATTTTAGGAATAAATTAACAATTAAACACAATAGACTATGAGAAGCCTGTGTAGCATAAAGTATAAGCGCAACAAAAATAAACCACGACTTCTATTTAGTTGCATAACAAAAAATATTCTATTCCAATACATATATTTGTACACATTCAGCTGCACCATACATTTGCACGTGTCCCTTTCTTGTCCCCAGAGTACATGTAGAAGCAATCAGGAGTCATTCACATCTATGATGCACAGATGATTTTAGTAGCTCGATCACTCTCAAATAAAAACTCAGAAATCTACAGTGATTAATCACAATGATTAGCAATCAAAATGTAACATATGGCTTCCTATGATGTAATCAAATATTTATCAACCTTTTTTTCCTAGTCAGGCACCCTTTAAAACTATGGACAAATTTTAAAGCACTCCATTCAAAAATTTATAAAATGAAACGAACAGTTTTATATAAACACAGCAACATGCACACATGTAGGACACCCAACATTACAGGCGATTTATCGTTCCAAAGCAAACACACCTTTGCACACTGGTAATGACTAGCTTTTCTCTTCTCCCTTACTCAGCCAATGCGTCCCCAGTGCTGAGGAAGAGCGGCAGAGGGGCAAACAAGGATGCTTTGCAGGAGCCGGATGTCCTCCTTACCAGCAGATGGCCTCGTTGGTTGAGGCCAGTGGCTAGAAGGCTGCAATGGTACACAATGAAAACCTGTGGCTTTGTGCAACTAAAAAAAGACCGGCTTTATTCACCCACTGGCTTCTATACAATTTTTTGCTATTTTGCCAAAACTTTTGAGTCGCTTAGCTTCGTTTCCAGATCGGAGTTTTGGCTTTTTGGCCACAATTCTTCCATGAAGTCCACATCTGTCCAGACTTCTCTGGACAGTAGACAGGTGTACCTGGGTCCCACTGGTTTCTGTGCCGATGGCACTGCTGGACATCTTCCATTGTCGAAGGGAAGTTAGCATGCTGTGTCTTTCATTTACTGCATCAAGCTTCCTTGGCTGTCATCTTGGTCTACGGTCCTCAACGTTGCCCAATTAATGGTGTCCTCAATGCCAAAAATACAGTCAGATACTTATCCATCATAGAGGCGTGTGAAAAGCCCCAAAAAACATTTCTGCAGCAGGACAATGACCCCAAACATTCAGCCAATGTCAATGGAAATGGTCTTCAGTGTAAAAAACAAAACAAAAAAAAACAACAACACAGAGGTCTAGAAGTGATGGTTTGGCCCACACAGACCCCTGTTATCATCAAGTCTGCCTGAGATTACATAAAGAGACAGAAGGATCTGAGGCAGCCTACATCCACAGAAGACCTGTGGTTAGTTCTCCAAGATGTCTGAACAACCTACCTGCCGAGTTCCTTCAAACACTGCAGGTGTACCTAGAAAGAAAAAAGGGTGGTCACGCCAAATAATGATTTGGATTTCGCGAATGTTCATTTACTTTCCATTTTGTTCATCGATACAAATAAAACTATTAGCACATCCATTTCTGAAAGCATTCTTATTTACAGTACACCTGCCAAAAAATTTTGCACAGTACTGTATACTGGTCAGTTAATTTGAAGAGGAGATTAATAGAACATGTTTTTGCATGTCAACAAAATATAATTTTAGAATACATTTGTGTGTATGTGTGTGTCCCCGATGCCCTAGGCTCACGGGAAGTGGGTTAAATGGTGGGCGTCATTAAACCCAGTAGAGGGGCCCAGCTAAAAGGACAGATCGCGAGTAAAAGAAGGTTTGCAATTTTATTTGTACTTATCTGGCTAAAGCTGGAGTTGAGCTTTGAAATTTAAAATCAGGAAATAAATGGCCGCAATATGCTTACATTGGACTTTATGGAAAATAGTTAAATAACAGCGGGTCTTGCAACCATTGCTCTCCCAGAGGACAAATAAACAATAAAAGAGAGGACAAAGGTCTTAACAAAGGCTAAAGTCTGGCTGTCAAATGAAATACCACACTCATATATAAAAAACACAAACACACACACACAATTCCTCCACATGAAGCAGCAGAATGGACTTCAGTCCCTCTAGATCACTTAACTGAAGTGTTTACTAGATGTGGGAACATCCCATAACTAACCCTCATTCTGTTGCTTTGTATTCCTCCTGGAGAGCTCAGTTTGTAAATGAAGTGCATAAAAAACAGGAACCAACAATGAGCCAGACCATTAATACATCAACTTGGTGAATGAAGCCAATACTCCATAGTCAAAGAAAGGCAACAAGCCTCACATTCCGGAAGTGTGGATAGACAGCACTCAGCCTATCCCAGTTTAAACACCTCCTGAATTTAACAAGAATAATTATATGCGTGTTCTACGTTACAGATTCTTCATTCTGATGCAATTTCCACCACAATTTGAAGGGATGACAGACATGATAGTTGGAGTTGGGTCAGAGGTCAATGGCTAACTGTTACAAAGCAGATTAAAATCTAGATCAAAATGTGACAAAAAGCAAACCATAAATTTCTGCACAAATCCTGAAGCCTTGTACACATAGAATGAAAAGAGTGCAGCTGGAGTGCTTCTCACGCCAGTAGAGCGCCCCCCTAGACACTGGTAATAAAAGGATTAATCAAGTGCCACTCAAAAAAGACAATGTAGCTGTGTGGAATACTGGGAAACTATTCTTTACAGCCTTTCCTTCCTGGCATCTTCTGTACCGGATACTCCACCTAGGGAATGGGACAAAATCTTGGTTTGCCAAAATGCAGACCAAGATCTTGATTGGTTGAAGCCTCACCCTCTCGATGATCTGTACTGTAGCTGCTGACTTTTAATATCAGGATACTTACATGTCAACGTATCCAGCGGTGTCTTCACCGGAGCCGATTTTTCAATTGGCTCTGGGGTGCTGTCGCCAGCCATCTCAGGTAAAGGAAACTAACAGTGAAGCCTGCTGCGCTTTGTGAATGGCGCGGCAGCGGGGGAAGGAGGAGGGGGACTGAACTTCTGGATTAGTTCACCGAGGAAAAGTCAGACGGAAGTGGGAGTGGGTCCCTTTCAAAACCAGGTACCCACTTCCCCCTGAAAAGTGCCAATTGTGACAGTGGTGGAGGCAAATAAGCAGAGCTTTCCCTTCTGGGTGGAGCTCTGCTTTAAGAACTACTGCAGCCAGCCTATAGACATTTTAATATTTCCAGCACATATTCTTGCCAGGCAATAAAGCCAGGGGGAGCTGAGCTATCAGAGAAAGTGACTGTAAGGCCCCCCTCTCATCTCCCCATACAAGTCTAAAGGCCTGTACACACGATCGGATATTCCGACAATTGTGTGATAGACGTGTTTTGTCGGATAATCCGACCATCTGCATGCTCCATCGGACAATTGCTGTCGGAATTTCTAACAATGGATGGTCATGCTCTCAAATTTCTAACAATGGATGGTCATGCTCTCAATTGTCATGGTCATGCTCTCAAATTGTCCGACAACAAATGTGTTCCGTCAGATTATCCGGTCGTGTATATGCAAGTTTGTCAGACCAAAATAAAAAGTACAAACACGCATGCTATGAACCAAAGCTAACCATAATGCTGCGTACACACCATCACTTTATGTGATGAAAAAAAACGACGTTTTGAAAAACGTCAATTAAAATGACCGTGTGTGGGGGGAAAACGTTGTTGTAGGTCTTGTGAAAAATGACAAAAAAAAAAAATTGAAGCATGCTTCAATTTTTTTGTGTCGTTTTTCAAAACGTCGTTTTTTGTGTCAATTAAAATGATTGTGTGTGGGCAAAACGACGTTTTTATACCCGCGCATGCTCAGAAGCAAGTTATGAAGCTAGTTTCAATGGAAAAGAGTGCTGAACGTAACCGCGCTTTGCTAGAGCATTTTGAAAAAACGATGGTGTGTAGGCAATGTCGTTTTTGAAAATGAAGTTTCAAAAACGTTGTTTTATTTCATGATTTAAAACGTCTGTTTTTTTCATCACATAAAGTGATGGTGTGTACGCAGCATAATACAACATAAAACAGAAGTTGTCCAAAGGGTATTGCTAAAGAGCAGAAAAAAAACACGTTGTTTCATGAATGTTGGCTGAAAAAGTTCTGCCGTCTGTATGCAGAACAAGTTCACGGCCAACACCCTTCGGAGAAATTAATGCTAAAAGATCTCAGAAGTTTCTAAAACTAATGTAAAAATGCATTTGCTTATTGAAACTCACCGAGTCTGGCTCATAACTAAAGAGCTTTATAGATGCAAATGTGAATTATTTCCATACTTCTCTATAGTGCATGCACTTACAGGGGTTAGTCATGGCTTGTTTTAAAGTTTAATTTACAATTTGTTAATATTTGAAAGACTTCTGCATGGATCCTTATACCCAACAGAAACAAAAAGGTAAAATATAAAGGCTAGGCTGATCAAACTGTTATGCTTGTACACACGATCAGGTTTCCCGGCTGACTTTTTACCGCCGGGAAACCTGAGGGGAAAGCCAAGAACTGGCTCGGCAGCTTTTTCCCCCCTACACACGACCAGTTTTCCTGGCAGGAAAACTGCCATGAGAGCTTTGGCCGGGAAACCTGGCCGTCTGTATGCTCCACTGCAGTGGAGGAAAACTGCCGGAAAAAAATAAAAAATAAAAAAAAGGACCGCCGGGAACCACGGCAGGAAAAAAAAAAACGAACATGTCCTGTCGGGAAAACTGCCATGCAGCATACACACGGCCAGTTTTCCCTCAACAACCAGGGACGCAAATTTGATCCCCCAATAATTAGGAAAAAAAACACACCAATTTTTTAAACCGGTATGGGTTGTCCCTTCATGAGCATAACAGACCCTTTGGTTTGGTATGGATATTAAGAGGAACCCCCCCAAAATCCATACCAGACCCTTATCCAAGCACACAGCATGGCCGGTCAGGACAGGGGGTGGGAACGAGAAAGCGCCCCCCCTTCTGAACCATACCATGCCGCATGCCCTCAACATGGGGGGTAGGTGCTTTGGGGCAGGGGGGCCCTGTGCCCCCCCACCCAAAAGCACCTTGCTCCATGTTGAGGACAAGGGTCACTTCCCGACAACCCTGGCCGTGGTCAGGATCTGTGGGGGGCTAATCAGAATCTGGGAGCACATTTAATAAGGGGGCCCCAGCCCCCCAACCTTATGTAAATGAGTATGGGGTACATCGTACTCCCATTCGCCTGTAACAAAAAAAAGTAAAAAGATAAAACTAAAACACACTACACAGGTTTTTAAAGTAATATATTAGGCAGCTCCAGGGGTCTCTTCCGCCTTCTCCGGTTCTTCTGCTCTGTTGCTAGCTCTTGCCCGGTCTTCTTCGTTGTCCTCTTCCCTCCACTCTTCTTCCAATAACTCAACGCTCTCTCCTGCTGTAATGCCGTGTGCGCACCGACTTATTTGCAAGGGGCGTGGTCACCGGGTGAGGTCATCTGGTGACCCCGCCCCCTTATAACATCACCGTCCCATCATGCCCCGGGTGGTGACGTCATAAGGGGTGGGGTCTCCAGATGACCTCAACCGTGACCATGCCCCATGCCAATATAAGCATTATATTGGGAGAGCATTACAGCGGGAGAGAGCGTTGCAACAAATGCCAGATATGTCCGTATGTGCATCGCACATCAACATTCTAAGATGCCCATGGACACGGCTCTTTATAAATCAGGAACCTAATAAAAACTGTTCCTCCTCTCGTGTTATTTACATAATCACTTGCCCATGTCCAAAAATCTATGTTGGCAAGACAAAATGATCCCTCAAAATACGCATTGGCGAGCACTTGAGGGAGATAAATGACAAAGGAAAAGATACCAGAAAAACCACCGGCAAAGCACTTTGCCCAATGCCATGGCAGGAGTTCCAAGGGACTAACACTTAAGGGCATCTATGCCCTGAAACTACCAAATAGAAGCGGCGATTATGACCGCATACTCTTTTTTAGTAGAAGGAGAAATGGTGGGTTTATCGTCTAAAATCTTTAGTGCCAATTGGCCAAAACACTGAATTAAACCTACAGGTCTTCTTGGACTCCTGACATGGCAAGGTCAATAGACTACACGTACAAAGTACATTGCCGATTTCTGTATAAATAAGTGCAGTCGCTGGTGATGGGCAATGTCCGAGATGAAGCCACGCCACTGAGCACGGCGAAACGCGTTGACGTCATCACCCCGCGCCAGTCACGTGACGTTCTCCGTGAGTGAGACGAGCAAGATGCAGTAAATGGAGAGATGAATCTCTGGAGTATATTGACCACCGCAGTACTAGTACCATTTGGATAGGGCCCACACCATAGTGTTACTCCATCCATCAGCAATACTAAACAGCTGATCAAACTATCGCAATTGTCCGCGATTCGCGACACATCTTACGATCCCCCTACCCAGCTGACTGGCCAATTTACTTTACTCCATCAGTAAATGCCTATGGCCCAAGCAATGGACTGACAAAAAGTGAGAGTGGTAGCATGGCGGTAACCTATTAACATTCTTATGTTTAAGTTACCGGTTGCCAGTACCATTCAGGTACTCTGCACCTTAACACTATTACTTTCAGTGCATAAACTCACTATGTCCATCTAATTATACCCGGTTACTAGTACCGCTTCCTCTGCAATTTATGACAGGACTGCCTATGTACAAAGCAAATTAATGCCGATGAACCAGAGCTAATTCTGATTACTGGATACCTACGGATTCAACAGGATATTCCTAGCCAGGACTGCCTTAATGTAATCTAAATGAATTCTTATAGAATTGCTTGATTAAACTCCAGCATATCCTATTGCTCCTAGGACTAATAACCAACAACAAGACTCTACCAGTGTATGCTCATGGTTTTTACCTTTATACCAACAAACAAGGCTACTTAAGATATTGTTTGGCCAAACTTAGACAGCCCTTCCCTTCTCCTTCTCTCCCTCACACACCGGGTTCAGTCTATGAAAGGGGTGCCTGGTTTTGAAAAATCAATGCTCCCCGGCCAACAAACTTTGCACACTTGTAGAGGAAGAGTGGGGCTACATGTGTGTCCAGGGGACCTGTATCGGGTCCCCAAAGTCCGGGAGATCAGGTGCAAAAAGGTGACTCGAGTATAAACCGAGGTGGGCATTTTCAGCAAAAAAAAAAAAAAAAAAGTGCTGAAAAAAAAAAATCGGCTTATACTCGAGTATATACAGGCATACCCCACTTTTACGTACACAACGGGACCAGAGCATTGATGTAAAACGAAAATGTACTTAAAGTGAAGCAATGCCTTTTTTCACTTCTAGGCTGTAGTGGGGGTGCCAGGGGCTTTAGTGGGGGCATCAGGGGAACACTCACATGTAAATAAGCTCATCTGATGCAAGGGGGGCCGCTCCAATCCATCCCCCGGACATCGCGCTGTGCACAAAGGACATTGCTATTGAGAGGCTGGATGTCATTCTGTGGCTGACAGGGAAGCCTGAGGGGATGTGATGTCACCGGAGGTGGGGAGGCAGCCAGGATACAGAAAGAGCACACTGGAACTGAGCAGGCTAAGTGCTCAGAACTTCAGTTCCGTCTAATGCGGGTGCACGGCGTGGGAATATTTGTACTTGTGAGACACTTTACGTACACTCGCGGGCATGTCCGTACTCGCGAGTGTACGTAAAGTGAGTGTCCGTAAAGCGGGGTATGCCTGTACACATTTCGATAACTATGAAAAAGCTCCCACACTAGCAAATAAAAAAAATTATATTCCTTGCATGTTGCATCAGCTTATTCCATATTTTAGGCATCACTGCTTGGTGACTAAGGTATTAAACGTTCTTAGTGTACTATTTTTTTTTTATTTATTTTTTTAATTGTTCGATAAACATGTACCATGATACTCCACTGCAATTGGGCATAATGTCTACAACTCCAAATGTCTACAATTACTAAAAACTACTGCACAAGAAAAAAAAAAAAAAACAACAATTACAAATCTGATACCATGCAATAAACAGTTCCTAAAATCTATTCAAAAATTAGATCTAGGTCCACTAATACCCAGTTACACACAGTCTCCTGGTATATACACTGTACACAATAATAAATTCATGGTTTACATTCAAAAAAGTTCACAACCTTTATGGACATATAGTGAATTACCCAATGGTGAGGAGCTGATCACTTTAAATATTCCAGCATGCATCATCACTTCCATTTTATTTTATTTATTTTTTTGTAGTAGACAGGAAGTCAGGTCACAAATGGCATCAAACACCTGGTAAACGTCTCAAGGACAGACATTTCCCCTTTGCCTACATGAGACACATAACTAATGAAGAAGCATTACCATCCCATCTTCGTGGACCACTATACTCTAGTGACACTTTTATGAGAAGATTATAAACTATAGTCCAATATACTTTTTTCTTAATAAGAAAATAATCTTCTTATAACAATCTTTTTCTTAATATTAGGAAGTTAAAATGGACTTTAAGAAAGACAAGCAAATGTTTTGTATCCAATAAAATTAATATTGCCATGTGAATATTTGTCAGGTCACCTGTGGCCAGGTGACAAGTGCACCCCGTGGGGGTCAGGGATGCACCACAGAGTAGTGAACCCTATAGCTGACTGCTGTGATCAGAGAGGAAGCGAACCCAAGATCGCCAAGGGCGCGGAGTCTAAGACCCAGCTTTGTGTTCACCAGAGCCTCTAGTGGCGAGGATGGCCTTCGCCGCAGCTGGATCCAGGTCGCGACCCCTGGGATCCCCTAGGTCACGCTTAGCAGAGAGAGGGGAAGCAGCAAGCAGGCCAATGGTAGTGATGGGTAAGCCAAGGTCAGGGCAACAGGCAGACTAGGGTAACCGAGGGACAGGCAAACAGGAGAAGTCAGGGACGAGCCAAAAACGGTACACAGGAAGGTAATCGTAGCACACTGCAGACAGGAACTTGAGCAAACAACACTGCTGAAAAGCACTGCAGGCCTGTAGTGCAATAGTTAATATAGACTTCCTGGGTGGGGCCATACAGGAAGGAGAGGAAATAAGAAGGTAACCAGAACAGAGTCAGGCCTCCAATGGACAGATGGAAACAGGTAAGCTGCCAGACTATTGCATATCCATGACAATATTATACTGGTGAAATTACAAAAGGGTAAATTTCTATAATTATATATATATATATATATATATATATATATATATATATATATATATATATATATATGGCCATAGAAGTATGCATCTTGAAAAGCTTGACACGTTTCGGGGAATATATTGCCTCATCAGGAGCAGATGCCCAAGAAAGAAAAAAAAAGGAAGGAGCAAGAGGAGGACAATAGGATAGAAGATATCCATCCCCCTACTTACATGTGGACTCAAAATGCCAAAGCAGGGTACTGGACAGCTGGAAACCATCTCGGATGCTCTTGGCAGCAAAAATAGCCATTGCAACCTCTTGGAAAAGCCCAGTTATTGATTTAGCCCTCATGAAGTGAAAGCCAACCTGAATCGCGTTATACAAAAAACTAGTCAGTGCCCTGCAGGACAAACATCCCCATTTGAAAATATATGGACCCCTATGGCTTTCTTATCTTCAGGTCTCGGACACCTGAGGCTGACATGGTTCGATGGCTGGATGGACAGGCTCTCACCCCTTTTTTTTTTTATTGCCCTGTTTTTCTCCTCTCCCCGTTTCATATTCTCCATCCTCTTTTCTCTCCATTTAGATCTTTATAGTCTGTCTTTTAGTTACACAAAGCCACATGTTTTTATTGGGCACCATTTCAACCTTCCAGTCACCTGCATCCTAACAAGCAATGATGTAATCAGTGTGAGGAAGGGTGTTGATCGCCTGCACGGCATACTTATTTGACCCTCCCCTGCCCCCCTCCATCCAACAGTGGGGTCACATTAGCCGAGTAATGGAAAGAAACTGAGTGAGAGGAGAAACACTAGAATAATAAAAATCGGTACCAGTGTGCAAAAGAGTATTTTCTTTGAAAGAATAAATCACCTCTAATGTTGGGTGTCCTGCGCGTGTTGATGCTGCCACATTTTGTAGAACTATTAAAGTAGTTTACATTTTAGAATGGGGGGCCTTGAGATTGTCCATAATTTTAAAGGTTGCCATACTCAAAAAAGGTTGAGAAACAATGCTCTAAACTTTAATAAAAAGAATGACACAGAAATCGATGGACCTCACACTAGTGATCTTCCAGTGCATCTGTGTCACTTAGGTCTCTCACCTTACTCATGATGAATGGCTCCAGGTATAAGGCTGATGTAGAGAAAAAATTCTCAAGGATGGTCACGAGAGATAGGCTTCTCCTCCTACAGGAAACCTAAAAGTATAACATATGAAACCCCAGTCATCCTCCCGGACAAATCATATGAGAGAGAGACACCAATGATGCTTACTTAGAGGGGGACCACAGCCTGTTAAGACCTTCCACCTTACCACCAGGTCATTCCTATAGTGCTTTGCGAATGTAGACTCGCTGAACCAAGTGGCTGACTTACAAATGTGCTTGGTGGAAGCCGCAGCCCTCTCTGCCAATGAAGTTACGATTGAGCGAGTAGGATGCGCCTTCACCCCTGAAGTGCAGTACATGTTTTCAAGGGAATAAAGCTAGTTAATGGTACTTTGCCTTTGTTAACAATATCAAAAAAGAGAATGAACAAAACTGAAGATTGTCCAAAATGTTTTGGAGACCTCAAAGTATTTCAAAACACATCTCTCAACTTCTAAAAGATTAAGTCTTTCTCCTCGGTTGGGATTTTGGCAAAAGTATGGTAAAACCATTTCCTGAAAACAGTGGAAACTTGTGGCCACTTTGGGCAAGAACATAGGATCCACATCAGGATTAACTTATGCAGAAACACTTTAAGAAACGGTTCTTTCATAGACAAGGCCTGGTCCTCGCTGACCCTCCTTGCTGATGCAATAGCCACTATAAAAACGCTACCTTAACGTTAGAAACTTCAAAAGATTTTTTTGGTAAAAAAAAAGAAGACACTTCAAAAAGACATCTCCTCTGGTGGCTCAAAAAGGAGGTTTTGTAGGAGTATCCAAGTATCCAAGACTACAGATAGATCCCTTACCGAGCAACTAGGATCACTTCTAGCACTTGCCATAAAAAAAAAAAAGAAACTCTCGCTCTCTCTCTCATAAACTTCTTGGGTTACATCCATCCTACTCTTTAATAGCGTGTTCACAATACTTTGCAAGAACAACCATTCAGGATCCAGGCTTTCAGTCTTAATGTCCACAACTGAATAAAACATTCCCTGGTTCTGCAGTCCTTTAATGTCAGAATCCATGGTGGTTCCTCCCCCAGGGTTTTCATAATAGAACCATGCTCACTTCAGCCAATAAGCGCCAATGAGTATAACTCTTGCTCTGTCCATCTTTATTCAGAACTTTTGGAAGCAACTCTAGTGGGGGAGAAGAGTACACCAGTTTCAAATTTCCACAGGAAACCCAGGTAATCTATCCCAAGTGCTCCGTTTTCACGTCAGAGAGAAAATAAGTTTGCCCTTGAAGAAAAAAAAAAAAAAAAAAAGAGAAGATTGGACTACTGGTGTTGCCCACTGAAGTTTAACTGCATTGAATACTTCCTGATGGAGATCTTATTCCCCTGGATCCAGTGGCATCCTACGGAGAAAATCCACCAAAACATTGTTCTCGCCTTGTACGAGGACCACCAATAGGTGTTAAGTCCTCCCTAAGAGCAGCTTTGACTTGGTACCGAACTGGCGATTGATATAGTTGACTGTGGTCATACTGCAACAGGATTAGGATATGCAAGCCCACAATTCCCTTTTGAAACCCTAAAAGAGCCTTGTGGTCTGCTATCAGCTCCTTCAGGTTGCAGGATGCCGATGACATTTCTGTTTGCCAAATCTTCTGAAGAACCAAGCTTTCCAGGTGAGCCCCCACCCCCCATCCATACCCACTGGCATCTATGGTGATTCAAACTTGCATTGATGGGACCCAAAAATCTCCCTTGTCCCAAACATTCTGCTGATCTCCACAACTCATCAGGTAAAGATAACATTAAAGTCGTATGAACTAGGCTGCCCAGTGATAGTATCATTCCATCCCAGTGTTCCAGGAGATAGGATTTTAGCAGTCTCATTTGGAGCTGGACCCATTGCATTGCTGGGATGCATGCCATCATAAGTACCAGAGTTGACATAATGCCCCTTCTTGGACACCAATACCGATTCTCCCAAGGTAAACCAATGCTTCCAAAAGCTTTGCTTTTTTGTCTCCATTCAGGAATATACTCACTTGAAGTGTACTGATTATGTAGCCCAAAAAAAAACACACACACCTCTGACTGAGACTGAGTAAGGTTTGATTTCTCCAAAACCAGTTTTCATCCTAGATGAACCAAGATGGTCATAGTTTTCTGCAGGTTTTCCAAAATCGCCCCCTTTGTAAAAATTAGGAAGTAGTCCAGGTATTGGATTATGGAGACTTCACAAACTTTGTTCTTGCCTTACTTCAATGATTTTCGTAAAGATTCTAGGAGCTGAAGCTAGACCAAAAAGGGAAGGTCTGGTACCCAACGCGGAAGATGTTTTGGAAATCCTGGATGGCGAATCTTAGAAATCTTATAGTTGTGATGAATTGGGACATGAAATAATGCAGCTTTTATGTCTAAAGTTATCAGAAACGCTGACGGGGGGGGGGGGGGGGGAGTAGATTCCCAAAATGAAAATATGCTCTCATGGATTTGTTGAGCAGCTTTAAGCTTAGAATCAAGCAGTACTTCCCTGATGGCTTTGATCTTAGAAACACATTATTAAAATCGACACCCCTGAAGAGAAGGGGGGCCATCGCAATTACTTGATTGAAGAGCTCCTGAATGGCTTCTGAGATAGCCTTATGCTTTTTCATCTCCACTGGTAAACGGGTATACAGGAAACATTCTCGGACCTTTCAATTGGGAAAGGCACCCTTCAGACTTCCACCTCATGTGGAATTTGATGTCGTTGAGACTTTGAAGACTCTGCGGTGGGAAAGAGCAAACTTCCCTTTCCTTCAGGCTTATTGAAGACCCGCATACATTTATTTTAGGACGTTTGTCCTCCTGCTGCATTTCTGCTCTGATGCAACAAAAAAATTAATAAACCTTTAAAAAAAATGATAATTTGCTGTTTATTTATAGACATGTGCAGAACAGAAACATTTGTTTTGTTTCAGATAGATTTGTTATGCTACAAAATTTGTTTTGGAATTCGTTTATTTTCTAACAAAATTCTATATTTTTTTCAGAAAAAAGCTGGTTAAGGAGCAGGCTGGGAAGCCGGCCCGCCGTGTCCTCAACAACCGATGACTTAACCATCAGCAGGCTGCCCCGCTGAAAACAAAAATGTAAACAGAAGAATGCCAGGATAGAGATAGAGATAGAGATATCTATAAAAATAAATAAAATTATTATTATTATTAAAAAGTGGGGTCCCCCCCCCCAATTGATACCAGAGTCCCCTCTGCCCAAAAGCATCCCCCATGTTGAGGGCATGTGGATGGTTAGGGTTTGGGGGGGCGCTCGCTCATCCCCCAACCCCTTTTCCTGGCCTGCCTGTTCGCATAAGAGTCTGCTGTGGATTTTGGGGGACCCTACAGCATTTCTTTTGGCATGGGGTATCACTTAAAATCCATACCAGACCTGAAAGGGCCAAATATGGATTGGGGGGGCACAAACTGTTTCTTTTCTGAATTTTCTATTTCTGGAATTCTTTTGCTTACGTTTCAGCTCTCAGTTATTAAGGAGGCGGCGGTTGGCTTACCAGCCCACTCCTCACCAACTAGCTATTTACACAGAATTCAAAATCGGTCGAAAAATTTATTATGAAAATTTGGAATTCGTTAGACAAATATTTTAGTTTAATTCGTTATAATTTAATTTTCAGATTCGGATACATATAAATCTCTGAACAAAAATGTATCCAAATTCACATTTGGACAAAAATTCATTGCACATGTATATTTACCATCAACCACCCAAGAAATTGCTTTCCGTAGCCATTAAGTGCATTACGCCTAAAATTCTAAATTTGCATTCACCAGCATTCATACTCCAAGTGAAGTCAAATATCCTGATCTGCACACTTGATCTGAATCAGTGACTCAGGATGTACTGAAGATGCCGGCAAAACAGCCAGGGAAGCAGTAATTTAGGAGAGTCAAGCAATTACTGGCTCCAAACCTTCTTAGTATTGGTTTTCTTTAGGACACAAATCACACTTTTTCATTCTGGTGCAATATGTGGCACATTGACTTGTGTTGCATTAAGGCAGCCCACGCACCAGAACGGACAAAAACTTGCACCTTTTTTCTCCCCTAATACAGTGCACCAGAATGCATGACAGTATGCAATTAAAAATGTATGTTGCAGCACTATATTGCAGTAAGGGTGTAACATGCTTTGCTGTGTGTTAGTGCAATGCACTACAAATGAGGTAGGGGTGAAGATATTTCTAAAACTTGTGAAAAACCTCTCATATTTAAAGGGGTTGTAAAGATTTGTTTTTTTATTTTCTAAATAGGTTCCTTTAAGCTAGTGCATTGTTGGTTCACCTACTTTTCCAAATGTTTTTTTTCTTTGTTTTCTTTGTCTGAATTTCTCACTTCCTGTTCCTCCTCAGTAAGGTGTTCAGTAAGCTGTTCTGAAGGACTTTCCACCGCTCGGATGATGGTGGAAAGCTTACTGAGGAGAAACAGGAAGTGAGAAATTCAAACGAAGAAAACATATATTTAGAAGGGAAATCGAAAGAAAAGGTAAGTGAACCAACATTGTACTAGCTTAAAAGGAACCAATTTAGAAAATAAAAGACGAACCTTTACAACCCCTTTAAACTTTCATTTTGTCTTCCATATAAAAAAGGGAGCTGCCTTCATCAAGTCTTCTAGCAGCAATCGCATGGTCTATAGTAGTATCCTGCATCCATTTATAAATCTCAGACCCCACAAAGAGCTACTATTCTGCCTATTCTGCCCGTGTTTTTTTGTTAACCCCATTCGATTTTCACTGACACATTCAAAACTCCACAGGATGTCATTTGGGGTTGAATATGGAAACAGGATCTTGCTAGAGTGTCTAGCTTGGTTTCCTGGCAACCTCCCCAAATTCCATCACATGAGCTAAATGATGCAAGTCATTATTTTAGGCCGATATCTACGGCCATCTTTGTAAGATGCACAATCATTAGGCTAATTGAATTCTTGGCTATTCTACTCAGGTGGAAAGCAAAGATAGAAAGGGATCTTCGAGCATGGATTTTTAGCCTGTAGAACATATATCACTCATGCTGAAGTAGCAAATGCAGGATAATAACAATCAGACTTGTACAAAAAAAAAAAAGAAGAAGGATACTCTTGTCCAAAGATTATTATTATTTTTTTTTTGTTAAATATTCAACTCACTTACTTGGTTTACTTAAAAATCAACCAATAATTAATAGCCAATAGGACCACATTTTAGCCAGACCTAGCAATTAGGACAATTTAATAGGCAAACTGAACCTGAATAGACTATTGCACTTTGCACTCTATCATTGCCTTTGAACTGTATTAAAACTAGCCTGTTAATATTAACCTAAAATAAAAATATCCCAGGTTCTGTACCAGTAAACCAAAAAGGAAGTAGTAGGAGAAAATTCTTCTCTATAATCTTGATATATGTTCATCCATAAGGGACTCAGAGCTCTGGGACCTGCTAGAGTACTCATGCATTGGCGTCAGAGGTGCACACTTGGTATTTTCTTCCTTTATGCTTCTATACACAACCTGAAACCTCCATGTGTGATAACAAGCAACTAACTGCTGGAAATGCTTTTTGCTGTGTAACGGACACATGCATGCTGCCGAGACAGTTATAATCTTCGTGCAGGGGGACTACAAGGAACTGCATGGCTTGTCACCATTGGATGTACCACATTGTATTCTGAGCTCAAAGGGTTAATTGGACAAGTTTCTTTTCATTGTTGAATGCTAATGTTCCCTTCGCATAGATAATGAACTCTTGTTTTGTGTGCAGGTAAACAGCCCCCCTGTGAGGTGTATGCTGATGGGGATTATGTGTGAGTGATAATTGTTTTAAAGGTTAATTGAATTCTATGTGCCTGGCCAGGAAATGTTAAGTGGGGTGAGGTGCCGAAGCGTCTAGAAACTGGCCAAGTGATTAATTCAAGGAGATGTCATTGTTTCAGGGGGTCTGTGTTGAAGCCCCCTACTGGGAAAAGGGGAGGGCGGAAACTGTCATTGTTCTTGTAACAGTTGTACCAGATATAAGCAGGTGAAATATGCCAAATAAAGTCAGTCTGCTTGACCCTCCAAACGTAGCACGTCTCGTTTCTTGGAAGGGCGTTCGATGGGAGATACCGGCGGTACCTGCATATCGCAGCTTGCCAGGGAAAAGGACGTCTCAAACGGCTGAGACCCTCACTACCAGTGGGTAGCCGTTACATGCTGCATTCTCGAAAATCAAAAATGGCTTAGTTATCATAAGCAATGCTCAGAACCCAGGAGAATCACCAGCTATTATCATGTAATTTAGGTCTAGCCTAAGTTTTAAACAGTATTTCTGGATCTCAAACAACAAAACGCTCCCATTATCTGCCCAAATTTCCACGGATACCATCTGTGGCAAATCCTTTCCTGGGTTATGCCTGAACTGCAGACCCTCAAGAAACATTGAGACTGTATTATATTTAAAACCATCACAAACTTGGGTAGCGCAAACAGATATGCTTATCTTAGAATAAATGTAAAAGGCATCTTTGAAGCACAACCACCTCCAAAAGGGTCAAGCACAACTTCTCCAGTTTACCATATCTTTTAATCTATAACAATTGTTTTGATATACAATTTTTAGTAAAAGGTACCCCACTTATGTATTTTTCATGCTAAATTGACCAGGTTTGTGACAGGTTTACCTTAAGATGGGCAGCTGTGTCACTTGGCTCAAACTAGATTCTCTAGATATTCCTGTGGGGAAACCAAGATATAGCACAGTAGAACAAGATGACATTTTAGGAATACATTTATACCAGGGGAATTTATCACAGAAAAGAGCATGCGGCAGACAAAACGAACAGACCATCTTAGACTCAACATATCAACGGACTCCTTTTGTTGCCATGAGCCACAATTTAAAAGACTGCTACCACTATACAACATGGATGTGTAGCATGCAGGTACACAAACCTGCTGGTTTATTAGGATTACTCATGGGTATGCATCTTTACAGGACATGACCCATATATTTAAAGAACAAATATTATGGAACCCTATATAATTACGTTTTCAAACACAGAAAAAAAAAAATCATACATTGGACCTACAAAAATATTATGAAATTCCCAAACTACAGGAAGATGTATAATTATACTGTAATCTCTTAGACAGTTATGCATTGCAGTACAAATGTGTGTATATTCAAATTCTTTTATATTTTTAGTTATAAAAGTTATAGTTGAATGCTTGGTGCTTTATTAATTGCTACTTTAATGTTCTTTTAAAAAGAAAGGGGGAAAAAAAAAAACTTCCTAAAGGCCCTCTTCTTGTCAAGTCAAGAAAGGCAGAAGAGTAGGCGATTGGTCACTCGGTGTAAAAGGAAAGCAGCAGCAGTGACTGGGCCTTCATACCCAAGTCAGATTTTTGGGTTCACGGCACTGTCTCTTACCCAATGAGAAGATAATGGCTAAACCAGAAATTCACTTTGCCACTGGGAGATTCCACCTCTTTCTTGTCCTTCCCCATTGACATCATATTTCCAGCATACAGATTGGTCATTTCCCGGAGAGATCCCAACTCCAACACACACACACACACACACACACACACTAGCCTGTCCTCTGTATCCCTCCTCCAAAACACATTATTGCTACAGGATTTATATAGCACAAACAGTTTACGCAGCGCTTTACAGCTTGAGGGTAGACAGTACAAATACAATACACTTTAATACAGTAGGAATCAGAGGCCCCTTTTCATTAGACCTTACAATCTAAGAGGGAGGGTCAAAAGATAGGAGGTAATAACTGTGGGGGGGGGGGTGCTCATGGAGAAAATAAATGTACAGTTGTTGTGTGGGGGCCAGATAGGTTTCTCTGAAGAGGAGTTTTCAGGGATAATCTGAAAGTAGCCAAAAAAAAAAGTAGGAGATAGGGGTTGTGGAAATTTGTATTAATGTATGTTGCCAGATGTCCCCCAGTGTCAGTTTTGCTGCAATACGCTCATGGAGACGTCAGAGGACAGTTGGTTGCGGAAACCTTCCTGTGAATCTGTTCACCCTTTAAGGAATGTTCATTTATGCCTCGCCAAGAGACTGGCCACCTCATGGCGACTGCATTAAACGCTCCGAGCAAACAGATCTGTGTACATGGGAACAATAGCATAACCATATGAAATTATGACTCACTGAGCCATAGTAGAGTATGGCTCACATCAATGGTAGCGGTGGGAATGTGCACACGGCCATGATCAGAGCCATGTTTGTAGTGTTTACAATGTGAGGCACAGTGGAGAATATTTACTGAAACTGGAGCATGTCTAATCTGGTGCAGCTTTGCAAAGAAACCAATCAGCTACCATGTTATTTTGTCAAGACTTAATTAAACAAGTTGAAGTTAAATGCCGATTGG
Source organism: Rana temporaria (assembly GCF_905171775.1). Taxonomy (NCBI): domain Eukaryota; kingdom Metazoa; phylum Chordata; class Amphibia; order Anura; family Ranidae; genus Rana; species Rana temporaria. The sequence goes on along the minus strand of NC_053494.1, from coordinate 167,658,966 downwards.
GTACCATGCACAGCTCAGCTGCACCACATTGAGTGCACTAGTTATAGTAAATCTCCCCCATTGTGTCTCAACAAAAAATTGCCCACATGGATCTGCACACGTCACTACTGAAATTCTATTTGAATATATACATATGTCCGATTGCTCCTTTTGAATGAATACAAGTGTCCGATTGGCTAATTGTGAAGCTACCACCTCCCTTTGTTATTCACGTTTTACACTATAAAGACAGCAGCTCCTAAAAGGAGGAGGAGGAGTTTGTCAAGCTCAACACGATACCAGCATCTGAGTCTGTTTTACTTGGAGATATACAAGTGTGCTTTCCCGGCATTATACAAGAGAGCTATAATTGTGCTTTCAGCACAACGGAATTATTTGCTTATAGCAGAACCTTATAATTTTCCACTACAGGGTAGAGCATTCCAGAGGATGGGAAAAGCTCAGAAGTCGTCCTGGAGGCGAGCATGAGATGAGGTGACAAGGGAGCAAGATAGCACTTGGGAGGAGAAAAAGGACAATTTGGTTGGTATTTTGAGACCTGGTTACGGATGTAGCTGGGGGCCAGGTTATCTTCCAGTCTGCAGCCATGCACTTCCACAACCTGAATTGTATATCGTCAAATGGCAATTTTGAATGGGATTCGTATTCCACAACCAAGAGACAAGCATTTGGCTTGTGGTTGTGGCACAGTCCTATTGACCTGAGCAAGTTCGACTTTCCTGCACATATGGCTTACTGTACTCTGCACTACACTTTCATGCCCTCTGAATTTATTGCCCCAAGACACTACTTTAGCATTTTTTTATATATATCGTAACCTTAACCATTGTGGACAAGGTACACTTTTGATAGACTATGTAACGGGGAAAAGCAAATGATCAGTGGTTCAAAGCTGCAATAAAGCACCATTTACCTCACAGCAGATGATGTTTCAAATCACACAGACACATCAGTCCTTATATGCAGGGCTTTTTTGCGGGAGCGCCCATGCGTCACTTGGCGCCAGACGGCCTATTTAAAGGGTGCACTGACCCCAGCCTAGTGCTGACGGATCTCAGCGGTTCCGGTCCCTGTTCCTGATCCCGGTTACTGAACCTCGGCTTCCTTGACCTTGCTATTGGACTCGCTTCACCTCTGACTCTCGGTTCCCGATCTCGGCTTCCCAGGTGATCCTGCTTCCTGCCTGATGACTTTGTGCCTTGCTGCCCGCTCGCTGCTGAACCCGGCTTCCCAGGTGACCACGCTCCTGTCTGTTTTTCTCCGCTCAACTTCCCGGGTAAATGCGACTTTGTCCCTGCAACCTGCTGCGACTTCGTGCCTTTCAAGATTCGCATCACATGCTGCGGGCTTCCGGAGTTACATCTGCGGGCACTCGTGTCTCCCCTGGCCCTTGGTTTCCCGTCTCCACTCTCAGCAGGACCAGGGCCGGAGATTCAAGAGAGGCTGACCTCGTCACTTCAGACTTCACCCAGGTACATGACAGGCAGGCAGTGTGGCAAAGAAATCTGAGGATCTTAAAAAAATAATTGTTGCTCTACATAAAAAGATGGCCCAGGATATAAGAAGATTGCCAAGACCCTGAAACTGAGCTGCAGCACAGTGGCCAAGACCATACAGCAATTTAACAGGACAGGTTCCACTCAGAAAGGCCTTGCCATGGTCAAAGAAGTGGAGTACACATGCTCCGCGTCATATCCAGAAGTTGGCTTTGGGAAATAGACGTATGAGTGCTGCCAGCTTTGCTGCAGAGGTTGACGGGGTGGGGGTCAGCCCATCAGTGTTCAGACGATACATCGCATCAGATTGGTCTGCATCCCAGAAGAAAGCCTCTTCCAAATATGATGCACAAAAAGCCTGCAAACAGTTTGCTGAAGACAAGCAGACTAAAAGGACATGGATTACTGGAACCATGTCCTGTGGTCTGATGAAAAGTACAAAGACATGTGTGTCTTGCCTACAGTCAAGCATGGCGGTGGGAGTGTCATGGTATGGGGCTGCACGAGTGCTGCCAGCACTGTGAAGCTACAGTTCATTAAAAGGATACATGAATGCCAACATGTACTGCGACTTACTGAAGCAGAACATAATCCCCCTCCCTTCAGAGACTTGGCCGCAGGGCAGTATTCCAACATAACCCATACACACCTCCAAGATGACCACTGCCTTGCTAAAGAAGTTGAGGGTAAAGGTGATGGACTGGCCAAGCACGTCTCCAGACCTAAACCCTATTGAGCATCTGTGGGGCATCCCCAAATGTAAGGTGGAGGAGTGCAAAGTCTAACATTCACCAGCTCTGTGATATCATCATGGAGTGGAAGAAGACTCCAGTGCCACCTGTGAAGCTCTGGTGAACTCCATGTCCAAGAGCGTTAAGGCAGTGTGTAAAATTCCTATCTCTCCACCGGGCTCCGACATCTCCACCAACTCTGGCACAGGGTGATGACGTCACAGCAACCTCATCTGGCTCCTCCTCGTATCCCTATTTAAACAGCCGACGCCTATTGCTTGATGTTCGTGCTAGGAACCTGATGCCAGGCAAATAGCTCCAGTAGCTGATGGCTGCCTTCCTTCACTATTGGGCCGGACAGAGCCCTGACTGCCATCTCCTTTTTTGGGCAGACAGAGCCCCTCCAACTACCCACTATTGGGCCAGACAGAGCCCCTCCAACTTCCATCTTTTTGGCCGGACAGAGCCTCATCTATGCTGGTAGTCCGAGGCTCTCCACTGCCCTATGCTCAGTCAGCCTACTCTACAGGCAGAATCTCTTACCTACACCACTACTCCAAGCGAACCAGTATATCTCTCCAGAAGCCACTGGGTGGCACTAACAACAGAAGACTACTCACAGCAAGTATCCCTACATTCACGGAAAAAAACGGTATTCCTGTGTACTGCTACTATACTTATGTTAACCCCAACGCTCCACATGGCTTGTGGCTGTGTATTACCAGACTAAATAAAACCACTTACATTCCCAAACTATCCGAGTCTTCCTTAAAAAGACCGCTGCGCAAATACAGTGCAACATAAAATATTGCAACAATCGCCATTTTATTCTCTAGGGTCTCTACTAAAAAATATATATAACATTTTTGGGGGTTCCAAGTAATTTTCTAGCAAAAAAAATAAAATGATTTTAACTTGAAAAGAGCTTTCAGAAAAAGGTTTGGTGTTTAAAGCGGTGGTTCACCCTCCTTAACAACAGTGCAGCATTACATTCGGCATAGTAGCACGAGCTACAGTATGCCTGTCTGTATTTTTTTTATCTCCGTACTCACTGTGCTATTGTACATTCAAGATTCCGACTCCCGCGGGGAATGGGCGTGCCTATGGAAAAGGAGGAAGATTGACGGCCGGCTCTGGCACGTCACGCTCCACGAAGACAGCCGGAGTAGGTCTCGGCTCTTCACGGCGCCTGCGCACAGGCTATGCGCAGGCGCCGTGAAGAGCCAAGCCTATTTCGGCTATTTCCGGAGAAGCGTGACGTGCCAGGGCCGGCCGTCAATCACCTTCTCTCTCCATAGGAACGCCCATTCCCCGGAATCTTCAATGTACAATAGCACAGTGAGTACCGGGATAAAAAAATACAGACAGGCATACTGTAGCTCGCGCTACAATGCCGAATTTAATGCTAGAGGGAAAAAAAAATAAAAAAATTTTATATAGGGTGAACACCCGCTTTAAGTGGTTAAGCGTTTCTAATTTACATTCAGAAGTCTATTCCTTTGATGTAAAAGTCAAATTGATACAATGTTTAGACTTAACATTCCACTGATAAAGAATGTTTCCAAAACTTGGCAGGCTGCCCAGACTTTGACTTTTGGCTGAGAGGAAATTCTTTGCATACCAAAGTGCAGAGAGAAAAAAAATTTCATGCAAAAGATTGTGAATCCCTGTGTCAAGATCGCAAGCGGAAAAAGATTGTGATAACGATTCTTGACGATTAATCGTGCAGCTCTACTTCCTACCTGATCTCTGCCAAATTAAAGTTAACTGTTAAGAATACCATATCCATAGACTTCCGAAGTGATCCGCTGTGATCCTCACCACCCATTATAGTAACTTTACCTGACGCATTACACAGTGCTGGAAAATAATGGTGGCCACACAAAATATTGACACATTGGGCCCAATTTAGACATTTTCACTTAGGGGTGTACTCACTTTTGTTGCCAGCTGTTTAGACATTAATGGCTGTGCGTTGAGTTATTTTGAGGGGACAGGAAATTGACACCGTTATACAACTTGTACCCTCACTACTTTACATTGTAACAAAGTGTTGTCACATGAAAAAAGGTACAATAAAATATTTTACAAAAAAGTGAGGGATGTACTTACTGTGAAAATTATAGATATTTTTTTTTATTTATATATTACACACACACACACACACACACACACGTGTATATATATATATATATATATATATATATATATATATATATATATATATATATATATATATATATATATATATATATATATATATATATATATATTTGGACACAGGCACAATTTTCATACTTTTGGCTCAGTATGCCACCAGAATAAAATTTAATCAAAACAATACAAAAACGAATTTGTGATACTTTGCCAGGCTCTAACTGCAGCTGTCTTCAATTGTTATTTATTTGTGGGTCTTTCTGCCTTTAGTTTTGCCTTCGGCAAGTGAAATGCATGTTCAATTGGGTTAAGATCAGGTGATTGACTTGGCCATTGCAGAATATTCAACTTATTTTCCTTCAAAAGCTCCTGGGTTGCTTTTGCAGTGTGTTTTGGATCATCGTCCACATGTACTGCGAAGCCCTGGCCAATCAACTTTGCTAAAATCTGGGCTGACAGTATATCTCTAAAAACTGCAGAAATCATCCGGCTGCCTGTGTCACATCATCAATAAACACCAATGACCCAGTGCCACTGGAATCCACGCATGCCCATGCCATCACACTGCCTCCACCATGTTTCACAGACATGTGCCTTGGATCATATACTGTTCCGAAGCCTTCTCCACAATTTTTTCTTCGCCTCATTCTGGTACAGATTAATTTTAGCGTCATCCTCCCAAAAGAATGCTTTTCCAGAACTGAGCTGGCTTTTTTTTTTTAAGATGTTTTTTTTGGCAAAGTCTAATTTGGCTTTTCTATTCTTCAGGCTTATGAATGGTTTGCACCTTGTGGTGAACCCTCTGTATTTGCTCTCATGAAGCCTCCTCTTGATTGTACATATTGATAATGATGCACCCACCTCCTGGAGAGTGTCCTTTATGTGTCTGAATGTTATGAATGGGTTTTTCTTTACCATAGAGAGGATCCTGCAATCATCCACCACTGTTGTCTTCCGTGGGTGTCCAGGCCTTTTTATGTAGCCGAGCTCACTGGTACATTCTTTTTTTACTCAGAATGTACCAAACTGTTGATTTGGCCACTCCCAATGTTGCTGCCATCTATAGCTATGACTAAGCACTAGTTTTAGTGCGAAACGCGTCAGCAGTCGGGTTTTATTTTATGTTGCTGTGACTTGTAGTGCTGTCCTTTTTTTAATAAAGGCTACAACTTGTTCAAAATGCGGCTGTCCAGAAACAATTTTTGTTCCTGCTTTGCTGCCATCTATGATGGATTTGTTTTGTTTATGAAGCCTTACAATGTCCTGTTTCACTTGCATGGACAGCTTATTTGAATGCATGATGTAGGTTCACAGCAATAGATTCCAAATGCCAATACAACACTTAGAATCAACTCCAGACCTTTTACCTGCTTAATGGATGAAGAAATAACGAAATGAGTAGCCCACACCTGGCCACGAAACTGCTTTTGATTCTATTGTACAATTACTTTTGGTATCTTGAAAAAGGGAGGATGGTGATTCTGTAATACCTAAACCCCTTCTCCAATTTTAAAGGTACATACCCTCAAATTATACCCGAGAGGGCCCTTTCAGCTCATATCCATATATACAACTATAGCTTGAATATATATTTTGGCAATTACCTGAAAAAAAAAAAAAAAAAATGAAAATTGTGCCTGTGTCAAAATTATATATATATATATATATATATATATATATATATATATATATATATATATATATATATATATATATATATATATATATATATATATATATATATATATATATATATATATATATATATATATATATATATATATATATATATATATATACACACACACATATATACACATACACACACACATACATATATACAAACATACACACACACACAATATGATGAAGAAGTCTATTATATAGGAATCTCTGGGACAGCAAGTCACAATAATGTTCCAGTTTCCTAGAGACTTAATAGGCTCCACTTTGATTCAGTGAACTGAACGATTGCTTCTACCAAGTATGCGAGATAAGCATTCTAGATTTCATTACACATTTAGCCTCTTCTATATTGTTGCAGATTACAGGTATATTCATATATGAGGTTTGTGTTTATTTCCTTGTTCATAGCTGTCTGGAATAATGAGGACACACCCATCTTCTGACAAAGAAGCCTCATAAAGCTATGGGAATGTTTTGGTGACAAGATTAGGGTGGGCAGTTTCCTGCAAAACAAGTATTTTTAGCACGTTTGAATCCACATTAAGATTTTCCCACAAACTGAAAACCAATAATACTCTCTCTCTTCCATGGAAGGCCTTCATGTACAACATGGGAGCCTTGTAGACATCAGCAACATTGCTTGCGCTTCATTTGCTTATCAAGTTCTTTCTGAATTGCTCAATACACACAGTAAGGCTGGCCATAGATGGTACAATATTCTTTCCTGTAACTACGGAGTGTACGGATATTGAAAAGTCCCCAGGCTGATGTCCAGTGTAATTTAACCCCATTTCTCTGAGCCCAGGTCCAGCCTGTGACTGGACAATGAAGGGAGAAGCAGCACAGCTATAAGCTCAGATCTCTGCGTTCACTTCCTATCATCATGCGTCAGCACACGAACGTATTGGCTACTTGTCATTGGTGTGCATAGGGGGTGTGCCTGGGCTCACCCTAATCACTATGTACAGTGCCAATCCCACCTGCTGCCCAGGCTTACCCAGTGTTGGCCCCCACCTGCCGCCCTGCAGTGCTGCAAGCTTCCCTCCTCTCCCCTCAACTGCTGCAGGGCAGGTTTCAGGATGGAGAGTGGAGGAAGGGCATAATAAATAGGTCTTTACCAGAGCCTTCCTTTTCTAAATGTACACCCTCACTGTGTTCATTCATAATTTAAGCATAGTAAACTTTATATTAAGCTTCCGTTTGTGAATGAACAGAAAGCCGCTCACCACAGGGCACTGTCCAGAGCTGAGGCTGCAGAGAAAGGCATGTGTGTTTGAGCTTTGGGGTGCACACCCTAATGCATGGTCACACACCTATGCTCCTTGTACGGCTTCTCCCTCTCACATTGCACAGAGACTGAAATTACTCACCCGGATTTCACTGCACACTTACAAAAATAAATACATCCCTGTTTTCAGTGTCAGTTTCAGACAGCTGCAAGGCTGTGCAATCATCTGCAGGAATCGCCTATCCAATGGACCTGTGTAAAAGAAAATCAGACTGACTACTCCATCAAAAGGACCCTAGGTAGTCATGGGGGAGCAGTGACACAGCAAGAGAATCCCCCATGAAGCAAACCTCTTGGGCCTAGTAAACACACTCCAAAAACAGCTCAACTGGTACAGCATTGTAGGTTAAAAAAAAGTGCTCAGACAAAAATATATTTTGTAAAAACAGCCAGGAAATAGGATGAAGGTATACACACAGCCTGAAAACAAAAAGCACATGTATTTCTGTATGCACATGTATTTAGGATGAAACAGACACACATCCCTAGCATCTGTAAATTACACAATGATCAACATTACAGACCAACTTCATCTACAAATGATTTCTCCATTTTAGGAAGACCGGGCAGAGTTCAGCTCTGCAAATTTACTGTCAAGGGTCTGAATGGGTATTTACCCCTATTACTTGCAAGGCTAAAAACCCTTGTTTTGGGTTCATATTAATGTGTGCATTTGAAATGCGTTTTAGGTATGTTACCACTGAACCCATTACCATTGAACCCAATGATGTAGCAAGCAGGACAGGACTTTCTGTCCCACGCCTGGAATAAAATCAAGTTGGGCTGAGGGCTATTCGGCCATTTAGAGGAAGCTTTGTTTTTAAAATATATATATTATATATATATATATATATATAATAACAGGAAGTCAGGTAAATCTGTGGGTGTTGTCACTGATGGGACATACATTTCTGCCTTGTTTAGACGATACACAGATGGTTATCGGGCGTCGGCTACAAACGTAGCCAGAGAAAGGCTAAAGGCCGTTGAAAAACTTCAGCTGTTCAGAATGAGGCAATTAAAGGCCTCTAAAAGAAGTCCAGAGGGTTACCACTAATGGCTGCATCACTCCTAAGGCTGTGCGAGTAGGAGAGCAGTGCCAGAAAGTCTCCTGATGAGGTGAGGAGACCATTGACTTTTTCCTGTGTTATCAATATCAAAAGACTATTGTTTTGTGCTGTATGACCAGCACGGTCTACCCAGCAGTAGGCTGTGTTAGACTTCATAGATAGGTTCCTGTGTGGAAGGTAGACGCCCAGAGTGGCTAGGATTTATTTTATGTTTGATTTTGTTTATGCTGTTTGGATGCTTGCAATTGTTTTCCAGCAAGATGGAAAAATAAACCAGAAACTTTGTTTTCAACCGTCTTCGACTGCCAATCTGTAGAAATTCAGTGTGCGGTGAACCCATTCAAGGGGTCACACACCCCGCTACCGAGCTAACCCCTCACTCATTATATATCACACACATACATATACACACACACACACACACACACACACACACACACATTCCTTTGATTAGCTGAGGTGGAGAGTATGATATCATCTGCCCCCCCCCGCTCCACCTCAGCCAATCATAAGAAGCCATTCATTAAAAAAAAAAAAAGCAGCTCTCTCTAAATGGCTGAACAGTGCTCAGTCCAACTCAATTTTGTTCTGGTTATGGGCCAGAAAGTTCCCATCCCATTGCCGGAACACAGAGCTGTATACTGTACTGGATGTAGTAGATATATACAGTTTAAACAGCGCTCTCAAAAATCACATGTCTTAGTGAAGGAAATGGTTCAATTGGACCAACTTGGTCCACACGCACTATTTAAAGCTAAATCAAACCTGGAGTTTGGTTTTAAAGTGGTTGTAAACCCTCAAGGTTTTTCACCTTCTGTGCTGCAGCTCCCCCCAAATCCCCCCTCCTTTTTATTACTTGAGTCCGATTCGATCCATCAATGTGCACTAGTGCAGCGGCTTCGGCCGCTGTCTCCCTCCTCATTGGACAGATTGATAGCAGCGGGAGCCATTGGCTTCTGCTGCATTCCATCAAATCCAGTGACACAGGAGCGGGGGGGGAGGCCAAGTCCCGCTGTCTGTGTCGGACACAGCAGCAAAACTTGGCAACAAGCCTGCACGGGTGCCCCCTTGGAAACAGGTACTCTGTGGGGGCACTGTATGAAGAGGAGGAACACCCTAGAAGAAGAGGATCGGGGCTGCTCTGTGCAAAATCATTGCACAGAGCAGGCAAATATAGGCATGTTTGTTCTGATCCGAACAGAATCTGCCCCATGTGAAAAGGGCCTCATGTGGGCACAAACAGCAATAAAAACCTGACAGATGTTCTAATCCATCTCCACTTTATCTAAAAAAAAAAAAAGTTGCATGTAGTTACAAGGGAATTATGAAGCTCTGAAGACATCCCCTACTTAACATAATTCTATGGCTGAGAGACTCATAGTTCAGATTACTTTATTAATCCGAAGGGAAATGATTAAAGTAGTTCTCTGTGGAGCTCAAGTGTAGCGATGTCAATGCGCTTGTAGTCCTTGGATACTCCCTCCAGAGCCATAATAAACTATAGGACCTGGGGCTTGAGGAATAGTCTGCAGGAGCCTATTTATTGCATTCCTGCTTCACTGCAATGCTTTGATGGCTCAAATGCAAAGAATAATAAAATGTTAATAAATGCACACGCTTTCTGTTTTCAATACGGGTGCATTTATTTTTTTTAAAAAGGTGGAATATGCCTTTAACCACTGGGCACTTAAAGCGGTGTTTCACCCTGCAGAACAACTTTTTAGCATAAAATTCGGCATAGTAGCGCGAGCTACAGTATGCCTGTCTTAATTTTTTTATCCCCGTACTCACGGTTATATCGTACATAGAAGATTTCGACTGCCCGCGGGGAATGGGCGTTCCTTTCAAGAGGGAGGGTGATTGACGGCCGGCTCTGGCACGTCACGCTCCCTGAAGACAGCCGGAATAGGTCTCGGCTCTTCACGGCGCCTGCGCACAGACTATGCGCAGGCGCCGTGAAGAGCCAAGCCTATTTCGGCTATTTCCGGAGAAGCGTGACGCACCAGAGCCGGCCGTCAATCACCTTCCGTCTGGATTGGAACGCCCATTCCCCGTGGGCAGTCGGAATCTTCTATGTACGATATAACAGTGAGTACGGGGATAAAAAAATTATTATTTTTTTTTTATTTTTTTTATAGGGTGAACCCCCGCTTTAAACCCCTATAATAACCAGACCAATTTTCAGCTTTCGGTGCTCTCACATTTTGAATGACAATTACTCAGTCATACAACACTGTACCCAAATGAAATTTTTGGCCTTTTTTCCCCACAAATGGAGCTTTCTTTTGGTGGTATTTAATCACCTTTTGGGTTTTTTATTTTTTGCACTATAAAAGAAAATTCTGTAAAAAAAAATGAATTTTTCCTTGTTTCTGTTATAAAATTTAGCAAATTTGTAATTTTTTCTTCATAAATTTTGGCCAAAATTTATACTGCTACATATCTTTGGTAAAAAGAAGTACAAATTGGTGCATATTATTTGGTCTTTGTGAAAGTTATAGCGTCCACAAGCTATGGTGCCAATATCTGAAAATTGATCACACCTGAAGTACTGACGGCCTATCTCTTTTCTAGAGACCCTAACATGCCAGAAAAGTACAAATACCCCCCAAATGACCCCTTTTTGGAAAGAAGACATTCCAATGTATTTAGAAAGAGGCATTGTGAGTTTTTTGAAGTCGTCATTTTTTCCCACAATTCTTTGCAAAATCAAGATTTCTTTTTTTCTTTTTCACAAAATGTTGATATTAGCAGGTTATTTCTCACACACAGCATATGCATACCACAAATTACACCCCAAAACACATTCCGCTATTCCTCCTGAGTATGGCGATACCACATGTTTGAGACTTCTTACACAGCGTGGCCACATACAGAGGCCCAACATGCAGGGAGCACCATCAGGCATTCTGGAACACCCAGACCAATTCTGACATTCCTCTCCTACATGGAAAAATCATCATTTATTTGCTAGAAAATTACATAGAACCCCAAAACATTATATATGCTTTTTTAGCAAAGACCCTAGAGAATACAATGGCGGTCGTTGCAACTTTTTATCGTGCACAGTATTTGCACAGCAATTTTTCAAACGTGTTTTTTTTGGAAATAAAACGGTTCTGTGCTTTTAAAAATAACAAAACCTTAAAGTTAGCCCAATCTTTTTGCATAATATGAAAGATGAAGTTACGCCGAGTAAATAGATACCCAACATGTCACCCTTTAAAATTGCACACGCTTGTGGAATGGCGCCAAACTTCGCTACTTAAAAATCCCCATAGGTGACACTTTAAATATTTTTACTGGTTACATATTTTTAGTTGGAGAAGAGGTCTAGGGCCAACATTATTGCTCTCGCTCCAACGTTCGCAGTGATACCTCACATGTGTGGTTTGAACACCGTTTTCATATGTTGGTGAGACTTACGTGTGCGTTCGCTTCTGTATACAAGCACACGGGAACAGGGGCGCTTTAAAAAAAAAAAAAAATGTTTTTATTGTTCATTTTACTTTATTTATTTATTTTAGTTTGACATGTTTTTCCCCAAAAATAAATGTTTTGATCACTTTTATTCCTATTACAAGGAATGTAAACATCCCTTGTAATAGGAATATAGCATGACAGGTCCTCTTTACAGTGAGATATGGGGTCAATAAGATCCCACATCTCACCTCTAGGCTGGGAAGCCTGAAATAATAAAAGAAAAAAAAAAAAAAACGATCCTGGCTTCGATCGTAGCGGTGAGTCGGAAGAAGCACCGGACGGCGACGGGAGGGGGGGGGGGGACGTCTAATTTCACCTCCCGTAAGAACGATCAAGAGGTGCAACAGCCGCCATGATCATTCTTTTGGTGTAGAGAATCGCCGGCTAAAAAAGATGATATCTGAATGATGTCTGTAGCTGCAGGCATCATTCAGATATCCCTGCACAAAATCAAGGACATCATATGATGGCCGGCGGGCAGGAAGTGGTTAAGACGCATTTTTTTTTCCCCCAGAGTATTTTCCGGGTATTGCAGAGTACTGCGCGGGGGGTATTGCAGGGGTAGCTGGATTTGTGACTGCAATAGTCACAGATCTAGCCCACAGCGCTGCTGACATCCGCTCTCTCCTCCCACACTGTACCGATCGGTGAGAGAGGAGGGAGGGAGGAACCTGCATCATTAAATGACGCTGGTTTGTTTACATGTGATCGCTCCGTCATTGGACAATTTACATCAGCGGCAATTTACCGCGATCCGTGATGCGCCGGGTCCTCTGGACCCGGCGGTCACGGACATTTCCATGTGCGCACCCCAGGGGGTGCGCGGGAGCGCGATTCTGGGAGAACCGCCCTGTAGACGTATTTTGTCTATGGGCGGGTCGTTAAGTGGTTAAAAAGGAGAAGTATAGCCAAAAGCTATGTTAGCTATACTTCTCTTATGGATCACAGAAATTCAGTTTGTTCTGCACCCCTGTGATCCATTCTGAGCGGGCTAAAGCCTGCTGTCGTCAGAGCCAGTCCAGGCTCTGAAAAGATCCCGACTATATAGTCAGGATCTGCCCAGAAGCCAGGACCAACAGCTGACGCAGCCTCTCAGCAATCAGATTTGTTGAGAGCCTAAACCAGCCCCTTTCATCTCCTTCATAGCCCAGTGCTCCAGTGAGCGCTGCTGACTGACAGTCCCTGACTCTCTGCTCACAGAATGCGGAGAACTGAGCGATCAGCGGTGTTTGATCACTTGGTTTTCAGAGCAGAGCCAGCGGGGGACAGATGCAGCATCCGATCGATGCTTAATATCCCTAGGTGAGTATAAATTAAGTCATAACCAGGCTCATATAACAAAGGATGCAGTTGGGCCTCCACTTCCAAAGCTCTCCAGTGCTGGTCATTGAAAACACTATGGCTGTGCACAAAGCGGTGAGCAGGCAGTCATCAGGCATGATTGATTCCTGCTGGAACATGCCAGAAAACCTTACAGACATTATGGGATTGCAGCTCTGTACATTGCATTTTGCAACTTGTTGCATAAAATCCCCACTTTGCAGTACTTACAGCACTCTCTTTACTCTACTTAATCTGCACAGATGAAATCAAATCACCTGAGGATTTTCCAGCATGCCGGATGTTACCACTCATATTTATATACTGGATAAAACTGTTGCATAATTGAATGGAAACATTCCATCAGATCATTAGCAAGGCAGAAGAATTGATACATGGTTTCAAAGTAACGGTCACCAGATGAAAAAGTGAAACAAAAAAAACATTCCCTTTAAAGAAGAGAGAGAGAGTAAAGCAAGCCATAGATGATGCAATTTTGCAGTCTGCGGGAAGGGGAAAAACACTTAAAGTGGTTGTATAGGTGATTTTTTTACTTTGACCTACAGGTAAGGCCTATAATAAGGCTTACCTGTAGGTATAAAGAATATCTCCTAAACCTGTACGATTTAGGAGATATTCCCCCCGCAATGCGCCGCTGACTGCAGTGGCGCATGCGCAGCGGGGATCCTCGGCTAAAGGCCCGGCTGCCGCCGGACCTTTCTGGCCGAGAAGTCTCCCGCGCGAATGTCGATATCGCCGCTCCAGCCAATCACAGCGCTGGAGCGGCGATACCTGGAAGACACGACGAGGAAAGATGACATCTCCCTCGGCGTGGACCAGGCAAGTTCCTCTCACCTCGTTCCGAGGTAAGTATTTCATGATCAGCATGCCCTCAAACAAACTCCTAGCGATTTCAAACACCTGCTAGTACAAGTTAATAGATTGACTTCCACACTAATGTAAACTCCAATGGATTTTCTGCTCTTACTCATGCATGCGTGTACAGCATATTTTCCTGAATGCGAAAAGGACAGGGAGCGGAATGCAGTAATTCAAATTTTTAAAAACTTGCCACACAATGATTTCTTTACATAACACAGTGAACACAAAATGCAATGTGTTTTCTGAATAGACAAGGTGGATATTGTAATGTCACTGCCCCACCTTGCCACTTAAAGGGTCACTAAAGGATTTTTTTTTTTTAGCTAAATAGCTTCCTTTACCTTGCTGCAGTCCTGGTTTCATGTCCTCATTGTTCGTTTTTGCATTCATGTTGCTGTAAATCCTCTCTGTTCTGGACACTTCCTGATGACCACAGTACTGGGAGATTTCTCACGGTGGTCACTAATCAAGGAGGTGTGAGTAAAACTAAACTGGATTGGTGCTGAGGAGTTTTAGACAAAGTATCACTGCTCTCTATTGGCTGACTGCCCTCTAGTGGCTCTCTGTACATCAGAGAACCAGGAAACAACAGCAAAAACGAAACTACACTGCAGGCACATTATATGATTGTTTTTTTATCTATTTTTAATCATTTTTAAAAGGAATCAGTTAACTATTATGTCTCTATGCCCTGTAAACAGTCATTTCAGCAAAAAAAAAAATTTCCTTTAGTGACCCTTTAATCCAATCAGAAAATGCTTTGCAGTCATTGAGAAAGTATAAGGTTCTCTTTAAATTGTGCCCGTGCCGAGTGAGAAACCTCCTGTGTTCACCAAGTAGCAGGGCCACTGTTTGGCACAGGACCCATAAGCTAGCACTAAAGTGATCTCCAGCTTCCACAGTGATCGGACAGGTATGGAACATACATACTTACACTGGTCTAAGTTAAACCAATAGAACTATACATAAAATATCCATACCATAAACCTCAGCTTTAAGATTTCTGCAGGGCTACATGAGAGAAAGTCACTTGATTCCCCTATCCAAGGTAAAGAGTGTAGATGAAGGAATCTCCATTGTGTCCCAATAGCCACTGCTCCAGAAGCAGCCAGAGAACCCCAATAGTGTCTACCAGGGCAATATTTTACGTTTTTGCACACAAAATCTGCTTCTTTTTTTTTGCCGAAAACTACTTTAACCACTTAACCCCCGGAACCATTTTGTTGCTAAAAGGATCATGCCCCTTTTTGTGATTCAGCGCGGCGTCGCTTTAACTGACAATTCCGCGGTGATGCGGCGTGGCTCCCAAACAAAATTTACATCCTTTTTTCCCCACAAATAGATCTTGGTGCTATTTCATCACCTCTGCAGTTTTTATTTTTTGCGCTATAAACAAAAATAGGAGCGACAATTTTGAAAAAAAAAAAAAAAATTAATATCGTTTACTTTTTGCTATAATAAATATCACCAAAAAATATATAAAAAAAAACGTTTTTTTCCCTAAGTTTAGGCAGATATGTATTCTTCTACATTTTTAATTTATTTTTTTAAATAAGAAAAATCGCAATAAGCGTTTATTAATTGGTTTGCACAAAAGTTATAGCGTCTACAAAATAGGGGATAGTTTTATGGCATTTTTATTAATAATTTTTTTTTTTTTTAATAGTAATGGCAGCGATCAGCGTTTTTTTTTTTTTTTATCGTGACCGCGACATTATGGCGGACAAATCGGACACTTTGGACACCATTTTGGGACCAGTGTCATTTTTACAGCGATCAGTGCTATAAAAATGCACCGATTACTGTGAAAATGACACTGGCAGTGAAGGGGTTAACCTGTAGGGCCCGCTGAAGGGGGTTAAGTGTGACCCAAGGGAGTGACTCTTACTGTGTGGGGGCGTGGCTTGGCGTGTGACGTCACTGATCCGCTTTCCTTATGACAGGGAACAGATGATCAGTTAAAGTCCGACTAGGAAGTATGGGGAGAGGTTAGTCTACGCTTACCTCTCCCCGTTCTTTAGCTCTGTGACCCGTTCGCGGGACACTGGCGGTGATCGGGTCCCGCGGTCACGGAGTACGCCAATATGCGCAGCCGTGCCATTCTGCCGACGTACGGCGGCCGGCAAGCAAGTTACACCATCCAACAATTAAAACAGAGACCCTGCAGAACAAAATGCGACTAGCTATGTTTTTTATTTCATGATATTTGCTCAGCTATTTATCAAAAACACAGTTAAAAAAAAAAAAAAAATCAGCGTTACACCCAATTTTTTTGTAAAATGTTGGGCTTGTACTAAACAAGTCGAGCATTAAGGTGTTACTAAACCCACAACAGTAAAAAAAAAAAAAAAAAAATATCAGTCTGTATATGCAGTAAATACTGTCTTCTCTGATCCTCCCTTTCTTCCACAGCCCCAAATCCATATCATGATAGTACAGAGCCTCGGGGCACATGCTCAGTTTGGTGTGTATTGCTAGTGTTGTGTTTTTTTTTTTTAGGACAGTGACTGTGATTAGCACAGTGCCAATCAGCAATGTCCAGACAGAGTCAGGGGTCATGCAGCCTCATGATGGTCAGAGGAGAAAGAAAACTCCTCCTACAAGCTATAACCAGTGCTTGGCTGGATACTGATAGAAGTCACATGACTGCTATAAATTGCTGATGAGAAAAGGTATTTAGCAGTTTATATTTACTAAAATTGCATTTCCATGTTCTGTGTACTGTAGGAGACCAGATATAGTGAATGAAGGGTCCTGGGTTTAGGAACACTTTAAAATTGTGCACACATTTGAAAAAAAATATATAAAAATCACAAACAACTATAAACTTTGGTACCCAATTCAAGGCCGATGACTGCCACCTCTGTCACATTAGGGGGAGGGCTGTGTCTGTGCAGCCACTCCGTCCTAATAGACTTCAATGGTCTGCCTGCACACAGCACCTGGAGCCTAGGGATGCCGAAGAAAGAAAATATTTCATTCACTTTGTACGAGTCCCAGTGCCTGTGTGAACAAAGTCCATTTTCAATGAAAGCATTAAACTACATTACCCTTGAGAGTCCTGATCACCCTGTTCCATCTGACAATGCTAGGCATGGAAGCAGATCCGTCCTAGTGTGGTCAGTTCTGCCTTCTGCCTGGGAGCTGCATATAGTCCCTGTAACGGTCACCACCGTCTACGACCTTCCATCAACCCACGACAGCTTATCTGACACTCCAACCATCCATCAGACATCCCATTTCCCAGAATGACGAGACTTGCTCTGTTACTGGTTTCAAAATATATGAACACCTTTAATGGTTAGCTCTCAAGTTTATATACAGTTTTCAAGTCATGTTTCAGTGATCACAGGAACAATCAAACTCTCCACCCACCCATCACACCCTGGGGGGCTTCAATACACCTTCAGATGGCTAATTGCTAAACATTCCAGACTTCTCAACATGACCTAATCACTGCACCTGAGAAGTCACATTCCTTCATTAACAGAATTCAAACAAAACACCATCACACAATGAATTCCCCTCAATCCACATCTGTAGACAGACGGTCTGTCTCCGACAGAAAGGTATTCACACCTGAGCATCAATAGGCTTTACACAGTGTTATCACACAATGAAAGGCCTTTCAAGAGCCAGCCTCATTTAACATGTCAACAGTCTACACAGAGAGATGAATCATAGAATAAACCAACACTTTGCAATATCTCCTGCAATATGAGCTATCAGTAATGTCCCCTGTCCTGTAATTTAGGATATAATTTCTCAGTCACCCTATGGCCCTATCGGACATAAGGTGACCCTAGACATAAGACTCCTTGGTGACGCCGAGTACCCCTCATCCTTCCAAAGTCTCTGTTTGTCACGGGTCATTCCGTTACAGTCCTGTAGTTGGACTGCTGCTATCACAAGACCGAAAAAAAAAAAAAAAAGGCAATTACATTGTCTTCATCAAAAAGGTTTGCTTTAACCCAGTATTCTAAAACTTCAGTTAAAAAAAAAAAAGTTATTATACATTGTTCTAACAGGTTTCACATATCCTTTTAAAATTCACACACACTGAAGTTCACCCCACTTGCAGTTCACCCAGAGGTTAAAATATATATTTTACACACACTGTATATAGCATTGGCAGAAAGCATGCTTTACAGCTGCCCAATCATGTTTACAGTGCTCATACAAGTCCCCCCCAGCCACTGTTCCTGGGCTCTCCCTTTCCCTTGGGGGGCCTGAGAACCGCTGCAAGCAGTCTGGTTGGCTGCACACAGAGGAGATGGAGGCACATACGTTCCCTGATCTCCTCTGTAATGAATGAAGCTGGAAGTGACAAGGATGTCATCACTTCTGGTTTCAGTGCTGCGTTTCCCTGGCCAGTACAGCCAGGGAGGTATCTGATCAAACTGATGTGCTTGATGTTCTGAAGGGCAGGGAAGACATCAGGGGTCTAATAGTCCCCTAATCTCTCCATAAAGAGGATCGGTCACTGTCACAACAGGCTTCTTTACCTCTTGTGATAAAGTTAAATGAAAAAAAAAAAAAGTGTAAAAAAGATGCAAAATAAATAAACATAATACATAAAAAATAAAAAAGTTAAGAGCACTCCCATTCCCAAATGCAAATGTGAATGCAGATCAGCCAGTGATCACACCACTCATGGAACGTATTGATTGATACCAAATAAGCATGTGTGAGAGCAAAAATTCTACTGCCGAGCTCATGTTTAACAGGATTATGCCTAAAGGCTTTGAAAAGCATTGCCTGTGGACAATTTTAGGTAAAGCAGTTTGTCACAATTTCACAGGTGTGTGTAATTTTAAATCTTAACATGTTTGGCATCTTTTGCATTTTACCAAAAATGGGGTAATATGCTGTTTGTGTGCAAAAAATAAGTGTTAAATAAGTAAATTAAATTATAGGCAAAAGTTTTTTTTGGATAGAGTGAGGGATGGTCATAACCCCTGCCAGTTTTTTTATGGCATCTGCGTTGTGGAGATTTCCCCTTCACTTCCTGTCCTATAGCCGAAACAGGAAGTGAGAGAAGCCATCCCAGTGTGTCACCGGGGTCACAGAATTAGTGTGCCCACTGGCAAGAATTTCCTGTTCTGGGGTCAACCTAAAATGTAGAATTTTCTTTGACTTTCACTGATAATGGTAAAACAGGTCAAATAGAGAGAGAGGGTGAATCTCCATATTGGGGACACAGACAGCCACAACAAAAACTGACAGCTGTTCTAATCCATCTCCAAAAACCCTTTTGCCTTTCGCTGCACTTTGTATTTTTCCTGAAAATTTGTGTTTGATAAAACAGATGTGCAAATATCCAATGACATAAAAAAAATCAACAGCCACCATTTTATTCTCCAGGACCTCTGCTTTCAGAAAATATATCATGTTTGAGGGCTTGAAGCTATTTTATAGCAAAAAAAAATCCTGATTCTAACATGTATGTGAGAACTGTCAGAATTACCCCAGTAGGCAAGAGGTTACCAAGCGTTTGTGTTGTACTTTTAGCTTTTTTTACCCCCCAGAGTTACAGTTACACATGTACATGTGCGTTCCGATTTTTACGCACAAACGTATCACATTCAAAAATACTAAATTGTTCTTCCAAATAAGCGGAGCTTCTCCTTTTTGGTGGAGCTCCGCTATAAGGCCCCTTTCACATTGGACCGGGAGCCGCGGTGGCGGTATATCGCCGCTAAAAATAGTGGCGCTATACCGCCGGGATGGCCACTGTAATAGGCCGCTAGCGGTATTAGCCCCCGCTAACGGGCGGTATTGCCGCGGTTTCCCATTGTTTTAAATGGGAAGGAGCGGCGAAGGAGTAGTATACATGCCGCTCCTCTCACCGCTCCAAAGATGCTGCTGACAGGAGATTTTTTTGTCTCCCGCCAGCGCATAGCCTCAGTGTGAAAGCCCTCCGGCTTTCACATTGAGGTAGCTGGGCAGGAGTTTTTCAGGCGGTATAGCAGCGCTATTTTTAGCGCTGTACCGCCTGAAAAACTCCTCAGTGTGAAAGGGGTCTTAGAATAGTTTTATCTTTGTGGAGTTCACCTCTAATGACACATAATGATACAATATAGTGTAGAGTTACAATGTATAGAGCCCAGACCAGTGTCTGAGTAGAGAGGACCCCTCCTCTGCGTGTGAGCAGAGTTGGGCCAAACCTCCCCACCCCAGTTTGGCTCACGCCAGAACACTCGAACTCCCCAAAAGTTCGCACCTGGACCCCATTGAAGTCTATGGGACCCAAATTTGAAAAATCTAAAGTCCCCATTTTGAAGGCTTATATGCAAGTTATTGGCTATAAAACGTGTATGGGGGCCTGGGTACTGCCCTGGTGGACTCATAACAATACAACTTTTTTTTTAAAGATGTTTTTTTTTTAGGATCAGCGATTTAACAATGCTTAAAGTGAAAATAAAATGAAAAATTATTTAAATATAGTGCCTGGGGCATCCCCATAGTCTGCCTGTAAAGTGGCGCATCTGTAGCATGTATAGAACATGCTGCAGCAAAACTGACATTTTTAAAGGAAAAAAAACAAACATGAGCAGGGGGCTTAATTCGAATCTGAAAGTCCCCTTTAACAGCACCCTCCCTATGTGAATTAATATGGGGTATTTCACCAATTATACTCATTCACTAAAAAAAAAAAAAAAAAAGTGAAAAATACAGACATTTTTGGACAATCCATCGTCAATACTCATACTCATTCAGGGGGGCTTCCATATTACGATAGGCCCCCCGCTCACTGCCCAGGGTTGTGGGGAAGAGGCCCTTGTCCCCATCAACATGGGGACAACCAGCTATTTACTGTGCCCTGAACTGGGCGAAGCGTTGCCCAATCAGGGCTTGCAATGCGCAAACATCCTGCCAAGCGCCCCACAAATTCTGGTGTTTGCCAAACAGACAATGTTCGGGCCGAACTTTTGCTCCACTTGAACTGATCGCCCAACTCTACCTATGATTGGAGGGGAACCCCTCCAGTGACTATGAATAGTAGCGGGGACCCCCTGCAGGGTGTCTGTGAAGAAGGGGGCCCCCTGCAGGGTCTATGAGTAGAAGGGCCCCCCTGCAGAGTGTCTGTGGAGAACAAGGGGGCCCCCCTGCAGAGTGTCTGTGGAGAACAAGGGGGCCCCCCTGCAGAGTGCATGTGGAGAACAAGGGGGCCCCCCTGCAGAGTGCATGTGGAGAACAAGGGGGCCCCCCTGCAGAGTGCATGTGGAGAACAAGGGGGCCCCCCTGCAGAGTGTCTGTGGAGAACAAGGGGGCCCCCCTGCAGAGTGTCTGTGGAGAACAAGGGGGCCCCCCTGCAGAGTGTCTGTGGAGAACAAGGGGGCCCCCCTGCAGAGTGTCTGTGGAGAACAAGGGGCCCCCCTGCAGGGTGTCTGTGGAGAACAAGGGGGCCCCCCTGCAGAGTGTCTGTGGAGAACAAGGGGGCCCCCCTGCAGAGTGTCTGTGGAGAACAAGGGGCCCCCCTGCAGAGTGTCTGTGGAGAACAAGGGGCCCCCCTGCAGGGTGTCTGTGGAGAACAAGGGGCCCCCCTGCAGGGTGTCTGTGGAGAAGTAGGGGGCCCCCCTGCAGAGTGTCTGTGGAGAACAAGGGGGCCCCCCTGCAGAGTGTCTGTGGAGAACAAGGGGGCCCCCTGCAGAGTGTCTGTGGAGAACAAGGGGGCCCCCCTGCAGAGTGTCTGTGGGGAACAAGGGGGCCCCCCTGCAGAGTGTCTGTGAAGAACAAGGGGCCCCCTCCATCCTCAGGCGCTCTATAGAAAGTTGTGCGCCCCCCGGTAATGTCAGGCACAGTACAGTACTCACTGTGTGTAGTGTCTGGGCCCCGCCCCTCAGCCTCGCACTCGCCGCCCAGCTCAGGCTTCCATGCACGTTGCTCCGGCTGCTTGTGTTGCCCGGATGGGTGCCGCACCTGACGGCGGGTGTGCGGAGAGGATCCGTCCGGGGTGCCGAGGAGAGGCGCTGCGTGGGAATGGGAGGTAGCCGGGGCTCCGCTCAGTGGTGCTCTCCGGGAAGATGTGACATAGTACCCCGCACTTCAACTCTTCTCCTCCGCTCAGCTCTGGGAGGACCTGACTCCCCGGTCATGTGACCTTTATTCTGACGGCAGGAGAGGAGCACGCCGACATACACTGAGCTCATCAGTGACTGGCATGGAAGCCCCATCGTACAGGTGTACGGGGGAGGAGGAGGAGGGGCGGCCATGCAGCACGTGTGCTGTGTACAGGGGTCCAGGTGTGACCCCCACACAAGGGGACTACCTACAGTCTTATGTCAGTGGTAGGTTGTCACTACCAGGATTGTATAATGCCCAGTCTGTACCCCGGACCTCTCATAATTGACGGGTCATCTATTCTCTATGTAATGCAACCGATGGGGCAGAGCTATGTAGATGGAGGAGAGAGCCAGGTGGATGGAGGAGAGGGGGCAGAGTTAGGTGGATAGAGGTGAGAAGGGGGACAGAGCCAGAGAGGGGGAGACAGAGCCAGGAGGATGGAGGAGAGAGGGATTGACAGCCAGGTGGCGGGGGGGGGGGGGGCAGAGCCGGGTGGATGGAGGAGAGGGGCGTTGACAGAGCTGGGTGGATGGAGGAGAGGGGCGTTGACAGAGCCGGGTGGATGGAAAAAGGAAGAGACAGAGCCAGGTGGATAGAGGTGAGAAGGTAGAGAGCCAGGTGGGGCGAAGGAGAGAGGGAGACAGCCAGGTGGGATGAAGGAAAGAGGGGGGATAGAGCCAGATGGATGGAGGAGAGAGGGTGGCAGGGCCAGGTGGATGGAGGAGAGAGAGGGGGCAGAGCCAGGTGGATGGAGGAGAGAGGGGGGGACAGAGCCAGGTGGGATGGGGCAGAGTAAGGGGGGGACAGATCCAGGTGGAGGGGAGAGCCAGGTGGATGGAGGAGATAGGCGTGGACAGAGTTAGGTGGATGGAGGAGAAAGGCGGGGACAGAGTTAGGTGGATGGGGGAGAGAGGGGACACAGAGTTTGGTGGATGGAGGAGAGAAGTGGGGACAGAGTTAGGTGGATGGAGGAGAGAGGTGGGGACAGAGTTAGGTGGATAGAGGAGGGAGGTGGGGACAGAGTTAGGTGGATAGAGGAGGGAGGTGGGGACAGAGTTAGGTTAATGGAGGAGAGAGGTGTGGACAGAGTTAGGTTAATGGAGGAGAGAAGTGTGGACAGAGTTAGGTGGATGGAGGAGAGAGGGGGGACAGAGGTAGGTGGATGGAGGAGAGAGGGGGGACAGTTAGGTGGATGGGGGAGAGAGGTGGGGACAGAGTTAGGTGGATGGAGGAGAGAGGTGGGGACAGAGTTAGGTGGATGGCGGAGAGAGGTGGGGACAGAGTTAGGTGGATGGAGGAGAGAGGTGGGGACAGAGTTAGGTGGATAGAGGAGGGAGGTGGGGACAGAGTTAGGTTAATGGAGGAGAGAGGTGGGACAGAGTTAGGTGGATGGAGGAGAGAGGTGTGCACAGAGTTAGGTGGATGGAGGAGAGAGGGGGGACAGTTAGGTGGATGGGGGAGAGAGGTGGGGACAGAGTTAGGTGGATGGAGGAGAGAGGTGGGGACAGAGTTAGGTGGATGGAGGAGAGAGGTGGGGACAGAGTTAGGTGGATGGAGGAGAGAGGTGGGGACAGAGTTAGGTGGATGGAGGAGAGAGGGGGGACAGTTAGGTGGATGGGGGAGAGAGGTGGGGACAGAGTTAGGTGGATGGAGGAGAGAGGTGGGGACAGAGTTAGGTGGATAGAGGAGGGAGGTGGGGACAGAGTTAGGTTAATGGAGGAGAGAGGTGGGACAGAGTTAGGTGGATGGAGGAGAGAGGTGTGGACAGAGTTAGGTGGATGGAGGAGAGAGGGGGGACAGTTAGGTGGATGGGGGAGAGAGGTGGGGACAGAGTTAGGTGGATGGAGGAGAGAGGTGGGGACAGAGTTAGGTGGATGGAGGAGAGAGGTGGGGACAGAGTTAGGTGGATGGAGGAGAGAGGTGGGGACAGAGTTAGGTGGATGGAGGAGAGAGGTGGGGACAGAGTTAGGTGGATGGAGGAGAGAGGTGGGGACAATTAGGTGGACGGAGGAGAGAGGTGGGGATAGAGTTAGGTGGATGGAGGAGGGGGGGCAGAGTTAGGTGGATGGAGGACAGAGCCAGGTGATTGGAGGAGAGGGGGCAAAGCTGGGTTTTATCCCTCCTGTAGGGGATAACAGACACCAACAGATGACTATTCCCCACACCTGACTTACACCCGAATACCTTTGGGGGAGGAGGAGGAGGGGCGGCCATGCAGCACGTGTGCTGTGTACAGGGGTCCAGGTGTGACCCCCACACAAGGGGACTACCTACAGTCTTATGTCAGTGGTAGGTTGTCACTACCAGGATTGTATAATGCCCAGTCTGTACCCCGGACCTCTCATAATTGACGGGTCATCTATTCTCTATGTAATGCAACCGATGGGGCAGAGCTATGTAGATGGAGGAGAGAGCCAGGTGGATGGAGGAGAGGGGGCAGAGTTAGGTGGATAGAGGTGAGAAGGGGGACAGAGCCAGAGAGGGGGAGACAGAGCCAGGAGGATGGAGGAGAGAGGGATTGACAGCCAGGTGGCGGGGGGGGGGGGGCAGAGCCGGGTGGATGGAGGAGAGGGGCGTTGACAGAGCTGGGTGGATGGAGGAGAGGGGCGTTGACAGAGCCGGGTGGATGGAAAAAGGAAGAGACAGAGCCAGGTGGATAGAGGTGAGAAGGTAGAGAGCCAGGTGGGGCGAAGGAGAGAGGGAGACAGCCAGGTGGGATGAAGGAAAGAGGGGGGATAGAGCCAGATGGATGGAGGAGAGAGGGTGGCAGGGCCAGGTGGATGGAGGAGAGAGAGGGGGCAGAGCCAGGTGGATGGAGGAGAGAGGGGGGGACAGAGCCAGGTGGGATGGGGCAGAGTAAGGGGGGGACAGATCCAGGTGGAGGGGAGAGCCAGGTGGATGGAGGAGATAGGCGTGGACAGAGTTAGGTGGATGGAGGAGAAAGGCGGGGACAGAGTTAGGTGGATGGGGGAGAGAGGGGACACAGAGTTTGGTGGATGGAGGAGAGAAGTGGGGACAGAGTTAGGTGGATGGAGGAGAGAGGTGGGGACAGAGTTAGGTGGATAGAGGAGGGAGGTGGGGACAGAGTTAGGTGGATAGAGGAGGGAGGTGGGGACAGAGTTAGGTTAATGGAGGAGAGAGGTGTGGACAGAGTTAGGTTAATGGAGGAGAGAAGTGTGGACAGAGTTAGGTGGATGGAGGAGAGAGGGGGGACAGAGGTAGGTGGATGGAGGAGAGAGGGGGGACAGTTAGGTGGATGGGGGAGAGAGGTGGGGACAGAGTTAGGTGGATGGAGGAGAGAGGTGGGGACAGAGTTAGGTGGATGGCGGAGAGAGGTGGGGACAGAGTTAGGTGGATGGAGGAGAGAGGTGGGGACAGAGTTAGGTGGATAGAGGAGGGAGGTGGGGACAGAGTTAGGTTAATGGAGGAGAGAGGTGGGACAGAGTTAGGTGGATGGAGGAGAGAGGTGTGCACAGAGTTAGGTGGATGGAGGAGAGAGGGGGGACAGTTAGGTGGATGGGGGAGAGAGGTGGGGACAGAGTTAGGTGGATGGAGGAGAGAGGTGGGGACAGAGTTAGGTGGATGGAGGAGAGAGGTGGGGACAGAGTTAGGTGGATGGAGGAGAGAGGTGGGGACAGAGTTAGGTGGATGGAGGAGAGAGGGGGGACAGTTAGGTGGATGGGGGAGAGAGGTGGGGACAGAGTTAGGTGGATGGAGGAGAGAGGTGGGGACAGAGTTAGGTGGATAGAGGAGGGAGGTGGGGACAGAGTTAGGTTAATGGAGGAGAGAGGTGGGACAGAGTTAGGTGGATGGAGGAGAGAGGTGTGGACAGAGTTAGGTGGATGGAGGAGAGAGGGGGGACAGTTAGGTGGATGGGGGAGAGAGGTGGGGACAGAGTTAGGTGGATGGAGGAGAGAGGTGGGGACAGAGTTAGGTGGATGGAGGAGAGAGGTGGGGACAGAGTTAGGTGGATGGAGGAGAGAGGTGGGGACAGAGTTAGGTGGATGGAGGAGAGAGGTGGGGACAGAGTTAGGTGGATGGAGGAGAGAGGTGGGGACAATTAGGTGGACGGAGGAGAGAGGTGGGGATAGAGTTAGGTGGATGGAGGAGGGGGGGCAGAGTTAGGTGGATGGAGGACAGAGCCAGGTGATTGGAGGAGAGGGGGCAAAGCTGGGTTTTATCCCTCCTGTAGGGGATAACAGACACCAACAGATGACTATTCCCCACACCTGACTTACACCCGAATACCTTTGGTGTGATGTATACTTTATGGGGCTGTTCACACTCTTCAGTTCTGTGTGTTGGGTTTACCTCCGTTTTTAATGCAAAACCAAAGATACAGAGAATTGTAATTCTGCAGGAAGGTTGTTGAAGAGGAGACTATGCTGTGACTATAAACTTACATACCTGCTACAGTTTTCTTTAGAATATACACTGATCTGCACATGCACAGCTCGGTACACTTTTGGCTAGGGGTGCAACAGATCAAAAAACTCACGGATCAGATCGATCCTCGGATCTGATCATTTTTCGGATCAGCAAAAAAAAAAAAGACTAATCTTGTTACACCCACCGGAGTTTTAGATTTAACAGTTATTTTTAACACAAAACGGAGCTTATATGCTTAAATACAGTATATGTAAATCTGACGGACTGTTTACATGTTAAATTTTAAAAGCCGCAGCAAACCTGCTGACCTTGCATGCTTGCTAATGTGACAGAACACCTCTGATTTTCACGTTTAACTAAATGTGAAAATCAGAGGTGTTCTGTCACATTAGCAACCATGTAAGGTTTGCTGCGGCTTTTAAAATGTAACATGTAAACAGTCCGTTGGATTTCCAAATACTGTATTTAAGCATATAAGATCCGTTTTGTGTTGAAAATAACTGTGAAATGTAAAACTCTGTTGGGTGTAACAAGATGTCCGCTTGCCACCTTCTCACTATCATTACTGTGCAGGAGTGTGGGGTGGAGCAAGATGGCGGCAACAAAATATCACTTCCTGACGAGACAGCCGCCACTGGGTGTACCAAGATGGTCACCGCTCCGGAGCTAGGCCGAAGCCAGGGACTTTCCTGTGGCCCGAGGCTGCGGAGCGCTCCGCGGATCGCATGGTGTGCCGATCAGGACAGGGTGACCCGTTCAGATCGGTGACGACCTGTTGCACCACTACTTTTGGCACAGTGCCAGTATGAATGAACCCTTGCACGGGAGTAACATCATCCCACACTGGCCAATCAAAATGCTCAAAGAGCCAGCACTCAGAAGATGCTAGCAAAGGACCTCAGACGTTGTACCATTGCTGGGGATTGTTTGCCGTATAGTTTCTGTATGCACCCCATTAGCGCCCCCAGAGCTGTAACTGAGCTGTCACATGCTGATGATCAGGCACCGATAGGATAGGTTTCCAATGATGTAAGCATTGTGCAGCAGAATCGGGAGCCCCTCCTACTGGCCCCGGGCATGAGAGCCCATTTAAAGTGCTACAGGCAGTGTAATGCTTGAGAAACCCATGAGAAATATTAGCCCAAAAATATTTTTTTTATTTACAGCTCACGGTGATATAAGTGTAATCAGCAATATTAAATAAAAGTGTAAAAAAAAAAAAGTTTGCTATCCCAAACAGTACATTGGTGTTCATCAGAAAATCGAATTATTTTAGCAACAATACCACTGGACCTGGTTGACATCTGCCCTATAATCTGCATGTAGCCTTTTTTTGTAAAAAATAAAAAACCCAGCAGTGATTAAATACCACCCGAAGAAAATTTTTAAAAATCGTGACCCGGTCCGAAGCTCCGTGACTACGCCCGCGGGACCCGCAGCCCCGATCGCCGCCGTTGTCCCACGATCGGTCACCGGAGCTGAATGAACGGGGAGAAGTGTGTGTAAACACACCTTCCCCGTTCTTCATTGTGGCAGTGATCGTCTCTTCCCTGATATAGGGAAAGACGATCACTGATGTCACACGTCTAGCCCCGCCCCCCTACAGTTAGAAACACATATGAGGTCACACTTAACCCCATACAGTGCCCCCTAGTGGTTAACTCCTAAACTGCAATTGTCATTTTCACAGTAAACTGCATTTTTATAGGACTTTTTGCTGTGAAAATGACAATGGTCCCAAAAATGTGTCAAAATTGTCCGATGTGTCCGCCATAATGTCGCAGTCACTTAAAAAATTGATGATCGCCACCATTAGTAGTAAAAAAAATAATTATTAATAAAAATGCAATAAAACTATGCCCTATTTTGTAAACGCTATAAATATTGCGCAAACCAATCGATAAACGCTTATTGCGATTTTTTTTTACCAAAAATAGGTAGAAGAATACGTATCGGCCTAAACTGAGGAAAAAAATATTTTTTTTATATCTTTTTTGGGGATATTTATCAAAAAGTAAAATATATTGAATTTTTTTCAAAATTTTCACTCTATTTTTGTTTATAGCGCAAAAAAAAAATGTGATCAAATACCACCAAAAGAAAGCTCTATTTGTGGGAAAAAAAGGACGCCAATTTTGTTTGGGAGCCACGTCGCACGACAGCGCAATTGTCAGTTAAAGCGACGCAGTGCCGAATCGCAAAAAAAGGAGCAAGTTCCTTAACCTGCATAATGGTCCGGGTCTTAAGTGGTTAAATGGGTATGTAAATATATATTTGAAATCAAATCTTTATTGTTTTTTGGCAATAACATGGTGTGGGCAGATTTCTGCTAGTCACAGGCTGTGTCACGTCCCTCTAGCCTGTGCCTTTGAATAAAAGGGAGGTGAAGCCTCCATTAATCCAGATGTAATATCCTGCCCCCATTGTGTTTAGCTGGTTAGTGGGTATGGAGGAGTAAAGTGGGCTGTCATTTATCACTGAATACATCCTCACGTGTGACTTTATAGTCACATGGGCTGTTCAGATGTGATAGGGAGGGAATGCTCAGCATAGAAACCCACTTAAAACTGAGCATGTGCAGAGTTGCCAAAAGAGCTGCAAAATCCCTAGCTGAATCAGGGACATGAATCGAAGGCTAGATGCCTGCCTGTCGCAGCCCTGCCCACCAGGAACCTATATGGAGTAAGTGCTCGATGACCGACCACGAGACCTCTGGGGGGTGTTGCAAGTGACCCAAGCGGGAGCTGGGGGTGCCACTGGCCGACCGGGGGGTTGGTTGTTTGCCGCCCCCCCACAAAAAAAAACACCAGCCGCCACGGTTACATACAAGGATTAGGGATGAAGTGTACACTATAGTAACCAATAACAAGCCTAGAGCACCTCTGATGCATACTGTACCTCCCAACTTTTTGCGATGGGAACGAGGGACAAAAGTATGTAAGCATAGGACACAAAAATTATTGGTTAAATTCACAAGTGCTTTTTTACCACTACTATTCCCTTAGGCTGGGTTCACACTGGTACGACACGACAGTTGTCCTACTTTGGATCC
The DNA here is from genome assembly GCF_905171775.1 of Rana temporaria. Lineage (NCBI taxonomy): Eukaryota > Metazoa > Chordata > Amphibia > Anura > Ranidae > Rana > Rana temporaria. The sequence continues at coordinate 167,629,345 of NC_053494.1, read as the reverse complement.
GACTTTGCCCTGCAACTTGAAGTCTGACATCCTTCCGACTTCAGTGACCAGGGATCCGACTTCTATCCCGACAACACCAGTCACTGTGTCTGGTATTAATCTTAAAGGGGAACTCCACGCCAAATTTTAAAAAAAAAACGGCATGGTTTCCGGCGTAGGGGTTTCCCTTAAAGTACATACCAGAAGGCCTTGGTATGCTCTTCGAGGGGGAACCCATGCCATTTTTTTTTTCATTTGGTGTGGAGTTCCCCCTCAAGATTCATACTAGACACAGTGCCTGGTGTTGTTGGGGATAGAAGTGGGTTTCCTGTTCATTGAAGTCGGACTTCAAGTCACAGGGCAAATTCAGGTCCAAAGTAGGACGACTGTCGTGTCGTACCAGTGTGAACCCAGCCTCATACTGGCTTCTGGAATTTACAAATGCAGCAGTTGGATGGAAGGTTTAGCACTGGGAAACACTTTTTGAAAGATAAAAAGGGCATTTTGACCCCTTTCACGCTGGAGCGTATTGCAGGCGCTATAGCGTTAAAAATAGCGCCTGCAATCCGCCATAAAACACTTGTCACATTCACTCCAGTGTGAAAGCCCGAGGGCTTTCACACTGGAGTGTTGTGCTAGCAGGACAGTAAAAAAAAGTCCTGCTAGCCGCATCTTTGGAGCGGTGTGTTTACCGCACTTCCACCGCTGCTGCCCATTGAAATCAATGGGACAGCACGGCTATACTGCCCGCGATGCGCTGCTTCATCGGTTTTAACACTTTCTCGGCTGCTAGCGGGGGGTAAAACCACCCCGCTAGTGGCCGAAATGCGCCGTAAATCCGCCCATACCGTCAGCAGAAAAAATTGCAGAGTTTTACCGCCGACGCTATGGGGGGGCTCAGTGTGAAAGGGGTCTTTATATACAACTATATAGATCATACCAAAATGAGGAGGAAAAAGTGACAGACTTGGTTGCGCAAACCAGGGACAGTCCCTCGAAATCAGGGACAGTTGGGAGCTATACTGATGTGTTTCAGGAATCTGAGGCCCAGATTCACAAACAAGATACGACGGCGTATCTCCAGATACGCCGTCGTATCTCTGAGTTGCGCCGTCGTATCTATGCGCCTGATTCTTAGAATCAGTTACGCATAGATTTCCCTTAGATCCGACTGGTGTAAGTCTCTTACGCCGTTGGATCGTAACTGCATATTTACGCTGGCCGCTAGGGGCGTGTACGCTGATTTACGCTTAGAAATATGTAAATCAGCTATATACGCGAATTCACGAACGTACGCCCGGCCGACGCAGTACAGATACGCCGTTTACGTTTGGCTTTTCCCGGCGTAAAGTTACCCCTGCTATATGAGGCGTACCAATGTTAAGTATGGCCGTCGTTCCCGCGACGAAATTTGAAAATTTTATGTTGTTTGCGTAAGTCGTCCGTGAATGGGGCTGGACGTAATTTATGTTCACGTCGAAACCAATACGTCCTTGCGGCGTATTTGGAGCAATGCACACTGGGATATGTCCACGGACGGCGCGTGCGGCGTTCGTGAAAAACGTCAATCACGTCGGGTCACATAACATTAACATAAAACACGCCCCCCTGTCCCACATTTGAATTAGGCGGGCTTACGCCGGCCTATTTACGCTACGCCGCCGCAACTTACGGAGCAAGTGCTTTGAGAATACATGACTTGCCCGTCTAAGTTGCGGAGGCGTAACGTAAATAGGATACGTTACGCCCGCGCAACAATACGCCGCTGTACGAGAATCTGGCCCTGAATTCTGATTGCTATTGGACTTCATCATCATCATCATCACTCTGCATTACATTTCTATTGTATCTTTTTGCAAAAATGTGATGGAAGGTTGATGATTAATAAAAGGTACATACAAAACGTAATGTTCAAGAACTATTTAAAAAATAAACAATTCCTCCTATTATCTCACTCTTTTATTTGCAAAATATTATTATAAAGACATAATTGCTCTCTGTGTCTCAGCGTGGGACGTGTCACATTGAATACTTTCCCTATTTAAATATATTACAGCAAAGCCAAATTCCCAGGTAAACATTCTGATCTATAGACTGTGATGTCTGTGTGCAGGCCTGAAATCCCATCACCCCAAGGAACAAGAGATTTCCCCAGTGTAGCTATTACAGCTCTCTGATCTGACTGGAGGAGGTGAAGTCTCGGAGGACAGCGCACAGGAAGGAGGAGAAGGAGCTCCACACTGACTATAACAAATAAGACTCGTCTCTCTATTAGCTTTTTGCTGTTTAATCTCCTGTATGTGTATTTTTAATTTAAGTCAGCAAAGCTAGATGTTTTCTCCTATCCAAATCCATTATTATTTATGCATAGACTGTGGGTACATTTTTTTCAGATATGTAAAGGGGAAGTGAGGTCTTTTCTATTGTTTTTTTTTTTTAGGTTTACACGTGAAAGAGATGATTTCCAGGCATATTTAAAAGACACAAATTATAGCAATTATGCATTAGGGAGCCCATCTACTTTTAATGGGCTGTCAACCCACGAAAAATGTGTGCTGCAAAGCATGCATGTTCGTAGATGCATTGCATTAGGCATCCTATTTATGTTTATTCCACAAAAATTAGGTCCTGCTCAATAAAAAAAAAAAAGAGCTTGACCCATTTTAGCAACCTTTTCTCTTTTTGTTCCTCCCCCTCCATCTCAAAAGTTTCACTAAAAAGCCTCATACACACAATCGGATTTTCCGCAGACAAAGCGTAGGACTTTTGTCCGAAGGGCGTTGGCCAGGAATTTGTCTTGCATACAAACCGCACACAATTGTTGGCCAAAAAAACATGAAACTACGTGTTTATTAGCTCTTTAACGCCACCCTTACTATGTTCCAATAGTAATTTTTTTTACGGCTTTCTGTCTTTTAGCTGTATAGCAAGAGGGCCCCCCTGTTGTATCTACGGATCTATGCTCAAGTTTAGGCCCCCCCCGCCATTATGAGTTTACCTTCTTTAAATACTTAAAGCGGAGGTTCTGCGGCCGATTTTTTTTTTTTTTTTTGTGCATTCAATGTGGGTTTACATCACAAGTTAGTACTCACTTGTTTGGCGAATAAGACCATCCCCAGTCCGTTTTCGTTTAAAAGATTAACTTTTAAAAATCTATTTAGGGATTTCCCATTTTACTTGTGGGCATTGTGAAGCCCACAAGCACTGACTTCCTGGAAGCGGTGAATGCACGCCTCCCGGCATTCCCCGCTCCTTCTCGTGCATGAGCAGTGTTGACGGCAAGCGCCGTCAACACTTCCTGGTTGCCATCACAACGAGTGGTGTCATAGAAAGTATACGCCCCATTGTGATGGCATTCAAAACTCACAGCTCAGAACCGGGACAGAGCATCATGGCGATTACAGCTACGCCCCCGTCACTTGACCGGGTCCCAGTGCGGTTAGCTCCCAGAGAACACTGCGGCGCTGGGGAGTGGGATTCATTACAATTACAAAAGATATTTACATATAAAAAAAAAAAACGGCCGATTTTATATCATACATGTCCACTGATGCTGTCTAGACAGTGTTGGGTTTTGGGTGAACCTCTGCTTTAAAGTTTTTTTAAAACTTTCTTTAGAAATTAGTCTGGTTCCTTATTTGGGGAGTATATGTTTACTAATGTACATTCCATATTAAACAAGGTCCCTTTTACAAAGAGAAATCTCCCCTCTGGGTCTGCCAGTTGCTCTCTTACTGTAAAAACCGTGGTCTTATCAAAACCTATGGCCACCCCCCTCGAGTGGCTAGATGTTGAGTCTCCATAGAACCACATGGGAAACTAATGTGAAGCCAGTCTACACCCTGAAGCGTGAGCAATATGCGTCTCTTGGAGACAGACTACATTCGCCCCCCTTTGTTTACTTTATACCTTTTGCTTGGGGTATTCTTACATTATAAGTAATTACAATTATTGTGGCCATGGTTCATCCTAGGGAGCACCTGGCAGACCGCAACAAATCCAGAGAGAAGAAAAAGTACTCTGTGCTTACACCCCCCCCCCCTAACTACGGGTCCAGTGCATGCTACCTAAAATCATTGTTGACCCATTATTCTCCTCCCAGCCCAGTAGAGAAGGTGGCGAAAGATCCAGTTTACTACAAAAATCTTCAGGAAATCTTAATACTGCACTGCGTCCATCTTTTTTCCCCTTAAGGCACGCTGGAAATCCCCACTAACAAGTTACATTCAGTGTCCGCATTTGTTCTGTCAGTGGTTTAAGGAGTCCTCTTCTTGCTAAAGTCTCTGCTGATAGATCTGAGAACATTTGCAATTCGATTCCATCATTTAAGAGTCCTGCTGACGATCGTATGCCTTCCATGATTTTAGACTTCTCTTCGGCATAATGGAACCTAACTATGACGTTCGCCAATGCCAGAAGTCTGCCAAGAAAAATATGTGAGTTGGAAGCTATAATGTAATCGGTATTGCTGAAACTTGGCTTCATTCCTCACATAACTGGGCTATTAATATTCCTGGCTATGCACTCTTTCGGAAATATAGGGTAAAAAGGAAAGGTGGAGGGGTCTGTCTCTATGTGAAAAGTGATCTCAAAGCGAGTGCGAAAGAGGACCTGGTGAATGGACAATGTGATGAGTCTGAAGCATTATTGGTGGAGCTGCATACGGATGTGCATAGTTCAAAGTTAATCATTGGAGTTTGTTATAGACCACCAAATGTTAATGAGGAGGTGGAGAGCCAGCTCCTTGCACAAATGGATAGAATAGCCATTTATTTGTTTTCTGCAGGAATTTCATCTGTTCGTTCATATCCTCCAGCCTTTGATCATATTTATCCATTCTTTCCTCTAATTCTTCGACTCGTCCCAAGACCTGTCCAATATCTGCTCTAACTGCCGCTATGTCAGTCTTCAGTGATACTTCCACTCTATCCAGCATCTCGGCCATCATCTCTTTAATTTGAGGTAGGCTTGCGTGGACTGCCTCTGACCTTAAGCTCCCTTGGGGATTGCTCCCTGCATTTTTTGGCTGTGTTACAGGTGTTACATTAATCTTTCCTGTTTTAGTGTCTTACTCTGACATCTTTTGTTTTTCCATGCACGTGCGTGCTGCCTGCCTAGAACTATCATGTCCATTCTCTATCATACTTATTTCCGCTGAATACCCCCTGGGCTCGCCGAAGGTAGAGCCCCTTTTCCCGCTTTAGTTGGCTTTCCTCTCATATTGGCGTAAAGACTACGTTCCCCTAAATCAGGGATATGCAATTAGCGGACCTCCAGCTGTTGCAGAACTACAACTCCCATGAGGCATAGCAAGACTCTGACAGCCACAAGCATGACACCCAAAGGCAGAGGCATGATGGGAATTGTAGTTTTGCAACATCTGGAGGTCCGCTAATTGCATATCCCTGCCCTAAATACTTCCTAGGGGGGAAAAAAGAGAAATTTACCCCTGATGGCCCCAGCTATCAATAACGTCAACCGATAGCAGGGATATTATCAGCGAGTAGCAACAGTCCTTAGTGGAAGATAGCAACCTTCAATGGGTATCGTAAATTATCTAGTCTCAGCGAATTATCAGCCGTCATGAGATAGCGATAGTTCTCTACTGATGATGGGACCTATCAGCAGGTAAATGCAGTTATCGGCTATCAGCAAAAGCAGCAGTTATCAGGATGCAGCGACAATTATCTACCAGTAGGGCAATCCTCAGCCAGCGTCAATTTATCAGCAAATCGCAGTGATTATCCACAGGTAGTGATAGTATTCTGCAGCAATCGTCAGCACATTATAGAATTATAAAGATTATCAAGGGTAGCAATAGTTCTCTGCAGCAATTATCGGTAAGTAGCCTCAATTGTCAAAAAATAGCAATAATTATCAGCAGACAGTGGCCGTTATCAATAAATAAAGATTGTCAGCAATGTTTTATCAGCCAAGGCAGCAGTTATCAGGGAACAGCGACAAAGAGCGGTAGGTATTTACCAACCAATAACGATCATTATCAGCTACAGTCGTTTGCGTGTGTTTACAGCTTAAAAAGCAGGATTGTCCAGCAGCCAGCGGTACTCATGAATAAATAGTCATAGGTGTCTTCATGCTCTGCTATGATTTATAAGATAAAATTAATCAGTGCCAAAATATAGTAAGTAGCGTGCTACTAATTAGCTTTTATATGTGGTTTTAACGTTTTTATCCTGTAAGTGTAACTTGTTTTTGGGGGCTCTTAATACATTTTGTATACAGAGAACACTATGGTCTCTCTATTTATCTATTTATTTATTTACATGCCCTGAATCCCTGGAATCTTGAGCAATGCTAAAAGGTGGTTTGTTTCCCTGGATGCAAGTGTGCTGAGTTGCCAATAAGAAAGGAGCCAGCTTGATTACCTGCCATTAATTGTAAACCACTTCCATACAGGGCATTTTCACCCCCTTGCTGCCCAGACCAATTTTTAGTTTTCAGCGCTGTTGCAATTTGAATGACAATTGCGCGGTCATGCAACACTGTACCCAAATTAAATCTTTATGTTTTTCCCCCCACAAATAGAGCTTTCGTTTGGTGGCATTTGATCATCTCTGCGTTTTTTTTTCCTGCGCTATAAACAAAACAAGAGCAACAATTTTGAAAAACACCATATTTTTTACTTTTTGATTTAATAAATATCATTTTTTTTATTTATTTTTATTTAAACATTTTTTCCTCAGTTTAGACCGATAAGTATTCTTCTACATATTTTTGGTAAAAAAAAAAAATCACAATAAGCGTATATTGATTGGTATGCGCAAAAGTTTTAGGGCCAGATTCAGGTAGACTTACGACGGGAGTATCAGTAGATATGCCGTCGTAAGTCCGAATCCCGCCGTCATATATTTAAGAGTATTCTCAAACTGAGATACGCTTAAATATTGCTAAGATACGACCGGCATAAGTCTCCTATGCCGTCGTATCTTAACTGCATATTTACGGTGGCCGCTAGGGGCATGTACGCTGATTTATGCCTAGAATATGTAAATCAGCTAGATACGCCTATTCACGAACGTACGCCCGGCCATCGCAGTAAAGATATGCCATTTACGTAAGGCGTTTTCAGGCGTAAAGATAAACCACCAAAAAGATGGCGCAGCCAATGTTAAGTATGGATGTCGGAACCGCGCCAAATTTTTCACGTTTTACGTCGTTTGCGTAAGTCGTCCGTGAAAAGGGGTGGGCGTAATTTACGTTCACGTCAAAACCAATGAGTCTTTGCGGCGTAATTTAGTAAGTTAGTAAAAAACGTCATTTACGTGGGGTCACAATGATTTTACATACAACAAGCTCACATCTTACACATTTGAATTAGGCGGACTTACGCCGGCCCAGTTACACTACGCTTCTTTGTGAATACAGGACCTGCTGCTCTAACTTACGGCGGCGTAGTGTATCTGAGATACGCTACGCCCGCCGAAATCTATGTGAATCTAGCCCATAGCGTCTACAAAATAGGGGATAGATTTATGGCATTTTTATTTTTATTTTTTTACTAGTAATGGCAGCGATCTGCGATTTTTATTGTGACCGAACATATCGGACACTTTTGACATGTTTTTGAGACCTTTCACATTTATACAGCGATTAGTGCTATAAAACTGCACTGATTACTGTGTAAATGTGAGTGGCATGGAAGGTGTTAACACTAGGGGGCGCTGAAGGGGTTAATATGTTCCCTGGCAGTGATTTATAACTGTAGGGGCAGGGGGATTCACAAGGGGAGGAGACCGATCTGTGTTCCTCTGTTCTGGGAACACACATCAGTCTCCTCACCTCTGACAGGAGGTGGATTTGTGTGTTTACACACACAGATCCACACTCCTGCCATGTTTGCCGGCAATCGCGGGTGCCCGGCGGACATCCGCAACCACCGGGCACGCGCACCGGGTCGCAAGCTTTGGCGCACGCGCGACACCGGCGGTGCGCACCCCCCCTAGCGCCCATGTTGCACAGGATGTCATATGACGTCCACTCTGAAGGACAGACAGTTCCTGCCGACGTCATATTATTATGGCTTGGTAGGGAACTGGTTAAAGGAGGAGATCGTGTGAACTCGTGGGGAGATATATTCATGAATTTTAACTCATCTGGGAGGTGAGCGCGCAATTTTATTGGTGGTGGTGTGCACTCTTTTGAGGACGAACAATCACAGTGGTGAAATAGCGTTGAAACACTGACCATACAAAGAATCTTTATTTATTTATGGACTATTTATCACTGATGTCATGATTTATAATTATTCGATATAGGCACTTTTAGTTTATTAATAGGTTTATATACATAGCGCTAGATTTATTTATTTCCATGCTCTGCTATGAAGTAGCAGCAAGAACACTTCCCAGTATTTGTAGATAAATAATTAAGTTTTCCAACTGTTCTAAGAGATTTACTCCAGCCTTCCACAATCCTCATAATTTGACAGCAGTTGGCAACCAAGTTACTTTAGGAAGCTGTCAAGTGGAGGAGAGTTTTCCACTATCTTAAATGCCTTTATCATACACAGAGCAGTCCCCTTTAAACAGTGCAACCATGAGGACTATTTACAATTAGGTCCATATATATTTAGACACAGGCACAATTTTTTTCAGGTATTTACCAAAATGCATTTAAGCTTGTAACGGATTATGGACTATTCTGCCTGGACATTGATAATAACTGCAGGACTTGTTACAGTTGGATTTACCACATTGTATTCTGAGCACAAAGGGTTAACTGGACAAGTATCTTTTCATTGCTGGAATGCTAATGTTCCCTTCGCATAGATAATGAACCCTCTTTTGTGTGCAGGTAAACAGCCCCCCTGTGAGGTGTATGCTGATGGGGATTATGTGTGAGTGATAATTGTTTTAAAGGTTAATTGAATTCTATGTGCCTGGCCAGGAAATGTTAAGTGGGGTGAGGTGCCGAAGCGGCTAGAAACTGGCCAAGTGATTAATTCAAGGAGATGGCATTGTTCTTGTAACAGTTGTAAGCAGATATAAGCAGGTGAAATATGCCAAATAAAGTCAGTCTGCTTGACCCTTCAAACGTAGCACGTCTCGTTTCTTGGAAGGGCGTTTGGGATATACCGGCGGTACCTGCATATCGCAGCTTGCCAGGGAAAAGGACGTCTCCAACGGCCGATACCCCTCACTACCAGTGGGTAGCCGTTACATTGGTTGGCAGTAGTGGGATGGTCCTTTTATCCAAAGAGCAAGTTCTGAATGGAGTCGCAGTACGCCAGGCTGAAAAGATCCACACTGAAAGATCTATTGGAGATTCGTGGTAGGAGCGCCAGCAACAGACCACGGAGGGAGCTGATAGCTGAACTGCTGGAGCTGGACGAAATGGATGGATCCATGGAAGGAACGGAGCCCCTTGCACCGGTCAGCAAAGAAGATGTAATTACTGGGATTGTACAGCGGAGATTATCCTTGTATCCAGAAACGTCCGTGGAACTAATCAACCAGCTGTTCCGGGAAGCAAGGGAGGAGATACAAACGAAGAGGGGACAAGAACTGGAACTGGTAAGAGCGAGACAGCCCATTACACCTGCAGTTCCTACCCCCCCACCTGCTGCTACAGGAAAGAAAATACCGTTCACTGCATTTAAAGCTTTTGTAGAAAGTGAGGAGGAAATCGATGGATATTTGGCGGACTTTGAGAGACAGTGCTCACTACACCAGGTACCACCAGACCAATGGGTCACTATTTTGTCGGGGAAATTGTCGGGCAAAGCCAACGAAGCCTTTCGGGCTCTCGCTCCAGAGGATATTTTACAATATCAGCAAGTTAAAAAGGCGCTGCTAACCCGATATGCCGTAACGCCAGAAGCCTACCGCCGGCGCTTCCGGGAGTCCAAGAAGATGGCTGTGGACTCCCACATGGAATGGGCCAACCAGTTACAAAGGGTGGCATCCCTTTGGGTCCAAGGGTGCAAGGCCAACACCGGGGAGGAAGTATTGCAGCTGTTCCTAATGGAACATTTCTTCCAAGACCTGGCCGCAGACATACAAGACTGGGTACGAGATCGCCGGCCCGCTAACTTAAACGAGGCGGCTCGGGTAGCAGATGAGTACGCGGAGACAAGGAAAGTAAGCCAGGGTACGACGCGGCTGGCTCAGAAGGTAGAACCGCGTACTCCAACCGTCACCCCACGCCCAGAGTTTCGGGCTCCAGTCCCACCACGTCCTCAGGGGCCTAGCAACTACCCCCGGGATTCGCCTAGGGTGACGTGCCATCACTGCAGCGACACGGGACATATTGCTCGTTATTGCCCTTTGAGAGCTACAAATAACAACTGGAGACGCACAACACCCAACACAGAGGTCACTCCATCACGTCCCTCTGCGGCCCACTGCCTGGAGACCGAGGGGGGCCCTGAGGAATGTCTGGGAATTTGGTATGAGGCAGACCCAATACAAGCGGCCTCTCCGGATAACCGCCAGCATCACCGTCAGGAGGTACGAGTGAATGGACAAGTAGCACAAGGCTTAAGAGATTCCGGGACTACTATCACTCTGATTCAAAAACATCTGGTAAAGCCAGAGAACGTGTCCACTCGCACAGTTGCCGTCCGGGTCGCAGGGGGTGCTGTATTTCGCGTACCCACCACCCGGGTGCACTTAGACTGGGGAGCCGGGTCAGGAAAGACCACAGTTGGTATCATGGACAACCTACCTGCCGAGGTGGTGCTGGGCAACGACATTGGCCCTCTGACTTCGGCTTATTTACCTACACCTGCTGCTGCTTGTCCCGGGACCACCCGCGTTGCTGGAATCAACCCGCTTGCTGCTGAGAACCGGGTAAGACTACCTTCCCCGACATGTACTGTAGATCCAGCACAATATCACAGTCTAAAATGGGAATGTGACAAGTTGGCCAGTGAGAAATCAGAGATGCAACGACACTATGTCATGTATTATGAGATGTCCCGTGGCTTGAACATTGAAATGCACAAACAGGCGGAAATTGTCAAAAGATTAAATGGGATTTGCATCCAGGTGGTGCCGTATCTGTCCCAAGAGCATCAGCAACAGGTTTTGGGAGCCATTGAGAGAGCAAAGCAAGTGACTGTTCCAGAACTGAATTCTATTATTCACCGTCACCATCAGCTACCGACCTGGTAAGCCAATGGGAAGGCCGACGGACTGTCCAGGCAAACGGAACTTTTACCCTAACAGCAGACCGGACATCCCCAAGTTGATCCGAAAAGGATCAATCCGGGTCTGCCGGAGTGTTCCACAAAAGGGGGGCAGTGTAACGGATTATGGACTATTCTGCCTGGACATTGATAATAACTGCAGGACTTGTTACAGTTGGATTTACCACATTGTATTCTGAGCACAAAGGGTTAACTGGACAAGTATCTTTTCATTGCTGGAATGCTAATGTTCCCTTCGCATAGATAATGAACCCTCTTTTGTGTGCAGGTAAACAGCCCCCCTGTGAGGTGTATGCTGATGGGGATTATGTGTGAGTGATAATTGTTTTAAAGGTTAATTGAATTCTATGTGCCTGGCCAGGAAATGTTAAGTGGGGTGAGGTGCCGAAGCGGCTAGAAACTGGCCAAGTGATTAATTCAAGGAGATGGCATTGTTCTTGTAACAGTTGTAAGCAGATATAAGCAGGTGAAATATGCCAAATAAAGTCAGTCTGCTTGACCCTTCAAACGTAGCACGTCTCGTTTCTTGGAAGGGCGTTTGATGGGATATACCGGCGGTACCTGCATATCGCAGCTTGCCAGGGAAAAGGACGTCTCCAACGGCCGATACCCCTCACTACCAGTGGGTAGCCGTTACAAAGCTAAAGTTATATAATGGATATGGGCTGAAAGTGCACACTCAAGTTTAATTTGAGGGTATGTACATCCAAATCAGAGGAAGGGTTTAGGAATTACAGCTCTTAAGAATATCCATCCCCCTTTTTCAAGGGACCAAAACTAATAGGACAATTGAATAAAAATCTGTTTCATGGCCAGGTATGGGCTACTCCTTTTGTTATTTCTTCATCAACTAAGCAGGTAAAAGGTCTAGAGTTGATTCTAAGTGTGATGTTTGCATTTGTAATCTATTGCTGTGAACCTACATCATGTGTTCAAAGGAGCTGTCCATGCAAGTGAAATAGGCCATTGCAAGGCTTTAAAAAGCTAAACAAATCTATCAAAGAGATAGCAGCAACATTAGAAGTGGCCAAATCAACAGTTTGGAACATTCTGAAGAAAGAAGAACTCACTGGTGAGCTCAGCCTGGACATCCATGGAAGACAACAGTGGTGGATGATCGCAGGATCCTCTCTATGGCAAAGAAAAACCCATTTACAACATCCAGACAAATGAAGGACACTCTCCAGGAGGGGGGCATACCATCTTCAAAGTCTACAATCAAGAGAAGACTTCACAAGAGCAAATAAAGAGGGTTCACCACGAGGTGCAAACCATTCATAAGCCTGAAGAACAAAAAAGACAGATTAGACTTTCTAAAAAAGCAAAAGCAGTTCTGTAAATGCATTCTTTGTACGAATGAAACTAAGATTAATCTGTCCCAGAATGACGGGAAGAAAAAAGTGTGGAGAAGTCTTGAAACAGCTCATGATCCAAAGCACACAATGTCTTCTGTAAAACATGGTGGAGGCAGTGTGATGGCATGGGCATGCATGACTTCCAGTAGCACTGGGTCATTGGTGTTTATTGATGATGTGACAGAAGATAGAAGCAGCCAGATGAATTCTGCAGTGTTTAGAGATGTACTATAAGGTGGGATTCACCCAAATGCAAAAGAAGTTGAATATTCTGCAATGGCAGAGTCAATCACCTGATCTCAACCCAACTGAGTATTTCACTTGCTGAAGGCAAAACTAAAGGCAGAAAGACCCACAAACAAAGAACAACCTAAGACAGCTGCAGTTAGAGCCCCTGAAAAGCATCAGAAAGTAGGAACCCCAATCTTTGGTAATGTACATCGTTCCAGACTTCAGGCAGTCATTGCCAGTAAGGGATTCTCAACAAAATATTAAAAACATTTTATTTATGATTATATTCATTTGTCCAATTACATTTGAGCCCCTGAAAATAGGGGGACTGTGTATAAAAATGGTTGCAGCTCCCAAAATTTGTACTTGATGTTTATGTTCAACCCCTTTAATTTAAAGCTGAAAGTCTGCACTTCAAATTCATTTGGATTGTTTCATTTGAATTTATTCTGGTGGCATACAGAGCCAAAAGTATGAAAATTGTGCCTGTGTCCAAATATATATGGACCTAACTGTATATTTTAATTATGTAGTCCTACCACTTCCACCAGCTTCTCTCACTCCGCTCAGCAGTAGTCAGCATGGGAAGCGCATCCCGATTGCAACCTCTAGATCTCTCCTCGGTTAGTTGACACAAGGAGCCCAGCTCCAGCAGCAGCAGTCAGGATATCGTCCCCAGCCAGACGACGTCTCCAGACAGTTATGCAGCGTGAGGTAGCCCACCAGCCATGTCAGGATGGAGGGGCGGGAGGCTAGGAGGCAGCCGTATTGGAAGATCCTCCGTCACCCTCAAAGCAGCCGGGATGCGTGGAGCACAGTACTTAGAGCGACAGGGGGAGACGGAGGAGGCACATGGCAGAAGGTACAGCCGACAGGCAAATAGGCAGCCGCTCTAGCCCAGTGGTGAGTGGTAGTGAACTGAGGCGCCTGGAGGAAGACCATTGATGATCGGGCTGCAGTTCGAACCTTCCGCGCTTCAGACAGCTCGCTCTCCCTCACCTTCCGGCATTAGCGGGTGGATGAATGGGTGGAGACAGAGCTCCGGCGCTCAGCGTGGGATCCTACATGTCAGAGCTTCTCCCCCACCACCCGATCCATCAGTCAACTATGGTACAACCGGCATGTCAACGGAAATAGCTGCCAGCAGAGATCATTGTGTTCTGCTGGCAGAAAAGGCTCCCACGAGCAGCATACAATAGAGGGGCCACCTACAAACCCAGAGTAAAGGGCAGCACTGGAGCGAGGAGTAAGGCAAAGATTACATCTTATTCCTCATTCCATAGAGTGTTTAACTCTCTAGAGTTTAGCTAGATGCAGGACTTTAGTTAAAGTATGACTAAAGAAAAAACATTTTGTTTTAGTTTTGGATATAGTGGAGAGGGAATAGAACACCTGTCAGTGCCTCTGTTAGGGAGATTCACCCTCTCTAGTTGTCCCGTTTACCATTTTCATTGAAAGTAAAAGAAAATCCCAAGTTTTGGGTTGTCACCAGAAAAGTAAAAAAAAGTAAAAATCTACCACTGGGGACACTAGTCTGGTGACCCCAAGAGATTCCCTTAATTTTCAGGAATTTCCACTCACTTCCTGTTTGGTTATAGAACAGGAAGTAAAGGTAAATCCCTTTTAATGGGACAAAGTTAACAAAAATAAACCTTACAGGGGTTATAACCCTCCCCTACTCTATCCAAAATTATTTTTATTTTGCCTATAGTTCTACTTTAATATTTGAAGAGTTGGTAGCAGCTTTTTGTGGTAGAGGAGACTCGCGTCTGCCATAAATGCTTTTCTCTGCTTGCTAAAAATATTATACCAATTTTACACAACAGCCATGCATGCACACCTCAGTATATAATCCAGGCATTTTACATATGCCAGGAGTAAATGCCATGTGCTTGGATGAAGTAGCTTTGCTGCGCATGCGTGGGTGTTACATAATCCATGACTGTCTGAAAAAGAAGAAAGAAGGCTCCAGACCCCAAAGAACACCCGAATAAAATTGAAGTGCTAAGAGTGACTGGGAAGGGGGTCCTGGACAACATATCGCTGGAAGAGAGCACTTTGGGAGGCACAGTAAGTCTGTTTTTATAAATATGCTGCACAATATGACAAGAGCTTCTCAGGGCCCTTAATACTAACATGTCAATTTTATTAAGCTGTAATAATTTGAGACAGTCTCATCTGAGGCCACATGGAAAATGGAGTTATGATCAGATGAGACTAAAATTGTATTATTTGGTCTCAGGCCTCGAACACACGACCGAACATGTCCGCTGAAACTGGTCCGCGGACCAGTTTCCGCGGACATGTCCGACGGTGTGTACGGCCTAGCGGACATGTTTCCTGGTCTAGCGGACAGGTTTCCAGCGGACAAAAGTTTCTTAGCATGCTAAGAAACTTGTCTGCTGGAAACCTGTCCGTCGAAACATGTCCGATGGTTAGTACGACTCATCGGACATGTCCGCTGGTTATGACGTATAACCAGCGGCCCGAAATCCCGTGCATGCATTGAATTTATTCGACGCATGCGTGGAAGCATTGAACTTGCGTGTTAGAAAACGTCGGTGTCTTCTACGTCACCGCGTTCTCTGTCCGCGGGGATTTTGGTCTGATGGTGTGTACACACATCAGACCAAAACCTCCCAGCAGACATGTCCAATGAAAACGGTCCGCGGACCGTTTTCATCGGACATGTTCGGTCGTGTGTACAAGGCCTTAAACATCAAACTATATGTCTGGCGGAAATCCAATACAGCGAACATCCAAATAACACCATTCCTACAGTAAAGCATGGAGATGGTAATATCTGGATATGGGGGTGTTACTCTGCAGCAGGGACTGGAGCACTTGTCAGGATAGAAGAAAAATGGATGGGGCAAAATACTATCAAAGTCTTGAGGAAAAATGCCAGTTGGATGTCATGCAGATCCTTTGGTTTCACTCCTTTCTGAGTCACTGACCTAGAACAAGCATGAAGCAAGTGAAACTGAACATCCTTATCTCAATACATGTTTCAGGTCAGTGACTCGGAAACATTTGAAGCCATTGGAACAGTATGACAGCCAGTCATTTAAAATATCCAGAAGAAGGTCATTTGTGCGTCGTGTTTCTCTCAGCAGCTTCCATTTAACACAAGCTTATCCCACAACTGATACAGCATCTGCTTTATTTCTCACAGAAGACAAATATTAGCAGATGGAATAGAAAGTACTATTCTGTTACATTAAGCAGGTGTTGACATAACCTCTGTTTCCATCTTATTCCTCAAGATACAGTTTCCCTAGCTGAAAAGCAGTAAAATATACATTTTTTAAAACAATTTACGTTTAAAGTTTCCTGGTCAGCAACAGAATTAGTAAGCATGCTACAGGACAATGAAGCCAGCATCCAATGGAGTCTGCACACACCTTTTAGGGCCCATAAGTACTTATTTGTGCAATTTTGGATGCATGCTAACGCATGTTTTTTGCCCAAAATCATACCTGCTTCATTATTTTTTCTTTTCGGGGTGAGCCATGGGACAGATGTGTTGGGTAATGCTAAAAATAGCGCCTGCAAAGCGCCCTGAGGGCTTTCACACTGGAGCTGGGAACTGGCAGGACACTCAAAAAAGTCCTGCTGGCCACGTCTTTGAGGCGCTGTAGGAGCAATGAATACACGGCTCTGTAAGCACCCCTACCTATTGAAATCAATGGGCAGCGCCTCCAAACCGCCGGAAAAGTGCCGCTGCAGCAGTGCTTTTCCGCTGGTTTTAACCCCTTAATCGGCCGCTATCGGGGGTTAAAAGCGGCCGCTAGAGGCAGAAAAGCGCTGCAAAAATTAATAAAAATAGCGGTGCTTTACCGCCAATGCCCGCGACGCTCCAGTGTGAAAGTAGCCTTAGGCTCCATTCACACCTAAGCGTTTTAACGCCTGAAGCCCGACGCTATTGCAGCCTGCAATACGCTGGAGGGGTGATTTAACATTGTCGGCTATGGAGATGGTTCACATCTCCACGCCGTACGCCTGAAGCTCAAAACAAGTCCCGGACCCTTTTTTTCAGGCGGCTTTCGGCGTTTGGCATAGCCGACAATGTTTCAATCACCCCTCCGGCGTATTGTAGGCTAAAAACGACGCGTTTTGTCGCGGCAAATCACGGGACAAAACGCTGCAATTTGTCGCGGCAAATCGCGGTACAATACGCGTTCAGGTGTGAATGCAGCCTAAGAGTTTAAATTTGTATGCAATCAGGCGGGTCCTTGCACTACGTGGTTTTGGTAAAACTGAAGACAAAAATCTGCAGAAAATCTAATACTGTGTATAGTATTTTAAGCCTCGTCTAGACGGTACGATTGTTGGCCAACCGAGCGTCTGATTTTTGTCAAAAGGGAGTGTGCCAGGATCTTGTCTTGCATACTAATGGTAGACAATTGTCGTGCCACAAACACGAACCTAGTGACATACTACGAGGAATTTCAGCTCTCTAGCACCACTTTTTGGGCCCCTTCTGCTATATTCGCGTTTGTACTTTCGACTTTTGTGTGACGGATTTGTGCACTGACCATCAGAAAATCTGACGACAAACCGTTGTCCGCCGAAAATTTACTAGCATGTCATCTAACATTTGTTGGCCAAAAGTTGGACACCAATTGTCAAAAGGAGCGTACTAACGGTCAGATTTTAGGACAACAGTCTGTCAACAGACGATCCCCTGCCAACAATCATATCACGTGTACGAGGGTTCTGAGGGTGCTCAAGTAGCTGTGCTGACACATTTGGTGTTTGTATTGTTTCCTCTATCCAGCCAACTAGCTTTTGATTGCCGACAGGTGTTCTTTAATTGGGTCTTGATTATAACACATTTTCCTACTGCATAAATCATCCAGAGTTAGTAAAATTCATGGAAATCTGCAAAGAATACAGTATAAGAAAATGTGAATCTTTCCTCCCAATATGCATGAGCTCCTATGCCGTCTTCCCTGTCCTTTAATAGCTACAATACAACCCTTTTACTGCCAATTTTTTTCTACTGCTCTATTACCAATTTATGTGACTGCAACCACATAATTATCAATAAATAATACCAAAATATCAGTTAGGACCTTTAAATAGCTCATTGTGTCTGCTTTATCATGTATGGGGCTAGTCGGTGATTCATTCTGTAGGAAAAATACAGCCCAAGAGCTTAACCCAAATGTCTACCTTATGATTAATTTTCCACTCTGCTAAAGATTTCACCTGGAGATTCAGCGGCAGAAGAAACCGATTCACCGTCTCACAGAAATACATTTTCTGCCTATAAACAATAAACAGCTCAATACTCCAATCTTATTGCAATTTGATCTATGTGTTTAATATTTTTGTCTTTTTCTTCCCCCATTTTGCTACAGGATAGAAGCCAGTCATTGCTTGCAATGTACATGTGGCGATTAAATTTTTTTTTCTCAAAGGTGGATGTCAGATTTATGAATTGTTAACCCGTAATCCACTGGAGGGTTTCCGGAGATGACTTTGAAGACACAGCAAAGCATTGATGAATAATTTTACTGCCCAGTTTAATAGGCAACAGGGAATGCAACATTTTTGTTAGAATTGTCATCCTCACAGAAAAATTTACAAAATAGAAAAAAAATGTACTTTTTTTTTTTCAATACATTAAATTGATTAGCGCACAGAAATTGCATCGGGATAAACTGTTGTCTTTCAGAACTGGAGTCCTAGGTTTCAATTCCTTCAGGACTCTCCATGTCTGGATGGAGTTTTTACATGGAAAAATAGCTGCGCAACTAATGTGAATACTATAGTAGTGTTAGTACAAAGTAAAATCTTTCGCCCATACATGAGATATTAGATTGATAGTGAAAAAAATTAAACATGTGAGAGTCTATTATTCAAACAACAAAATGTACATCTGATGGTAATTTGATAGTAGAAAATTCCTTTTCTTATTCAAGCAGATAGTGACATCAAAATTGCATGAACCTCAGAAAAGTGCATGGATAGACAGGACACCTCCACCTCTCAATCACACTGTCCCTTACCAGAAGGGAAGATCCCAACTAGAGATCTTCTGACAGCAGATGGCTTACTCCCCAGCCAGGGGGTTACGTGGCAGGATATCCAAAAGCCAAAAACTTCTCCCACAGTGGACCGGTAACCAATGTTGATAGAAACCAATATGGAGAAGAAAAAGGCTACATAGTGTGAACCCATATAACAATTCATTAAAAAGATTAAAATCACACTTACAAGAATGTAGATACAATTCGCAGTGAAATTATAGCCGGCCGGCTAGCACAACCTGTTCACTCCGGGACACAGTATGCGGTTTCTAGACGTCAGCACGCCGCCACCCTACGCCGTTTCGTCTCATAAGACTTCGTCCTGGGGCACGTGCCCCAGGACGAAGTCTTATGAGACGAAACAGCGTAGGGTGGCGGCGTGCTGACGTCTAGAAACCGCATACTGTGTCCCGGAGTGAACGGGTTGTGCTATTAAGTGTGATTTTAATCTTTTATAATAAATTGTTATATGGGTTCACACTATGTAGCCTTTTTCTTCTCCATATTGGTTTCTATCAACATTGGTTACCGGTCCACTGTGGGAGAAGTTTTTGGCTCTTGGATATCCTGCCACGTAACCCCCTGGCTGGGGAGTAAGCCATCTGCTGTCAGAAGATCTCTAGTTGGGATCTTCCCTTCTGGTAAGGGACAGTGTGATTGAGAGGTGGAGGTGTCCATGCACTTTTCTGAGGTTCATGCAATTTTGATGTCACTATCTGCTTGAATGGGAAAATGAATTTTCTACTATCAAATTACCATCATATGTACATTTTGTTGTTTCAATAATAGACTCTCACATGTTTAATTTTTTTCACTATCAATCTAATATCTCATGTATGGGCGAAAGATTTGTTTTATTTTACTTTGTACTAACACTACTATAGTATTCACATTAGTTGCGCAGCTATTTTTCCATTGTACTAGTTTGTTTGTGGGCATCTCACACTTTAAGCTGCTTGCATTTATATATTCATTATCCACTTAGATAGCGCGGTATCTTCACATTTTTTCACTTGGGGTTTTTACATATCTGATGAGGCTTTTAAAATCCAGAAATATATTGGCAGATGTGTTGCAATTTGCTGAACTGTAGGCAGCTTTAATACAACAGCAATTAATGCAATTACGTATTTATTTACGACTGATTAAATGTATTAATAAATGCCACTAACTTAAGTATTCTTCCCCTACTGAAGCAAAAGGGACGATGATTTAAAGCGATGTTCCGCCCATAAAAAAAATATGTAAAACCAGCATCTACAGATACTGCAGCTGCACACTTCCCTGTCCTGGACTCCAGCAATGTCGGCACCCGCAGCTGATGTTTCCATCAGCTGTCGGGTGCTGCCGCCGCCATTCTGGGTAAGGGTACCTGGCAGTGTAGCCTTTTAGCTTCATGCCGGGAACCCTACTGCCCATGCGCGAGGCCCCTCTCTTTTACTGGCCTGGCGGCCGGGGGAGGGAGGAGGAGGGAGTCCCAGCCATGACGTCAAAATTCCACAGCTGTCCCCCCCCCCCCTGAAAGGGGAGGATTCAGATGAGCAAAAGTTCCACTTTAGGGTGGAACTCCGCTTTAATGGGTTTTGTTGCCTCTGGATCAACTATGAGTATAGATTTCTATATATGCTTTGTGTTGTATGGATTTTGTGGCTTTTTTCAACCTATGTAACTACAGTGAGGGGGGAAAAAGTATTTGAGCCCCTGCTGATTTTGTACATTTGCTCACTGACAAAGAAATGATTAGTTTATTTTAACAGTGAGAGACATAATAACATAAATATTTCAAAAAAGATATAAATTGATTTGTATTTTAATGAGTGAAATAAGTATTTCATCCCCTATCAATCAGCAAGATTTCTGGCTCCCAGGTGTCTTCTATACAGGTAACGACCTGAGATTAGGAGCACTCTCTTAATCCCAGCTTGTTACCTGTATAAAAGACACCTGTCCACAGAAGCAATTACTGTATATACTCGAGTATAAGCCAACCCGGATATAAGCCGAGGCACCTAATTTTACCACAAAAAATGGGAAAACGTATTGACTCGAGTATAAGCATAGGATGTCCATCTGCATGCCTCACTGTGCATCACTTTGCCTCAATGTGTCCATGTGCATGCCTCACTGTACCCATGCCTCACTGTGCCCATGCCTCACTGTGTCCATGACTGTTTAACATGGGAGTCTATGGAAGGGGTGCCCGGGTTTGAAAAATCGGTGCTTCCCGGCCATAGGTCCCCCAGAAAACAAACTTTGTACATTGTAGAGGAAGAATCTGGCTACATGTGTGCCAAGTTTGGGGTCCAGGAGACCTACGGCCGGTCGGTACCGGGTCCCCAAATTCCGAGAGATCAGGCGCAAAAAGGTGACTCGAGTATAAGCCGAGAGGGGGGAATTTTCAGCACAAAAAAAATGTGCTGAAAAACTTGGCTTATACTCAAGTATATACGGTAATTAGATTCCAATCTCTCCACCATGACCAAGACCAAAGAGCTGTCCAAGGATGTCAGGGACAATATTGTAGACCTACACAAGGCTGGAATGGGCTACAAGACCATCACCAAACAGCTGGGTGAGAGGGTGACAACAGTAGGTGGGATTATTCGCAAATGAAAGAAACACAAAATAACTGTCATCTTCCTCTCTCTGGACGCATGGATTCCATTTTTTTTTTTTTAAGCACATGATTAGTGCCCGAGACTCTAATTTGCTTAAAAAAAGTGGGCTCGGGGGGCAGCCCCAAACAATCAGAAAGGGGGTTTCATCAGAGAAAATTACTTTATCCCAGTCTTCAGCAGTCCAATCCTTGTACCTTTTGCAGACTATCAGTCTGTCCCTGATGTTTTTCTTGGAGAGAAGTGGCTTATTTTCTGCCCTTCTTGACACCAGGCCATCCTCCATAAGTCTTCTCCTTACTGTGCGTACAGATGCACTCACACCTGCCTGCTGCCATTCCTGAGCAAGCTCTGCAATGGTGGTGCCCCAATCCCGCAGCTGAATCTGTAGGAGACGGTCCTGGCGCTTGCTGGACTGTCTTGGGTGCCCTAAAGCCTTCTTCACAAATGCAGTGGTCTTGTTTTTATGGTATTAAGATAATTTTTATGGCAAGGAGGGACTTTGCAATTAATCGCAATTCATCTGATCACTCTTCATAACATTCTATCTAGAGTATATGCAAATTGTCATTGGCAGCATACTGTAAAAATTATTATTTGTGTCATTCTCAAATCTTTTGGCAATGCTATAAACTTACTGGTTGGGTAGAAAAATCCAAAAAACTATGTGATAATAAATGGTTTCATGTGGTTGCTATCCTTACATGATCAGTCATATTTTTAATATTAATGCCAAAATGTCACAATTTCTGCCAGTGTACGCAAACTTTTGAGCACAACTGTATATATAAATGTTGTATTACCTGTCAACTGTAAATTATAGGCACCACATCCCTTGATTTAAGAATAAACATAAAGGGGCAGATCCAGAAAGAAATACATTGGTGCAGCGTATCAGAGATACACTACGCCGCCGTACCTTACCTGGCGCATTTTCGAATCCTCAGCGAGTTCGCGCCGTAAGTTACGGCGGCATAGTGTATTTCTGGCGGCCTATTTCAAATTGGGCTGGTTGGGGGCGGGTTTTATTTAAATGAAGCGCGTCCCGGTGCCAAATGAAATGCGCATGCGTCATTCCTAAATTTCCCGCCGTGCATTGCGCTAAATGACTTTTGCAACGACGTCATTTTTTGAACTTAGACGTGAGTTACGTCCATCCCTATTCATGGACGACTTACGCAAAAAAAAATAAAAAAAAAAATTTCGACGCGGGAACGACGGCCATACTTAACATGGCAAGTCTATCTATATGCCGCAAAATACCAGCTTTAACTATACGCCGGAAAAAGCCGACTACAGACGACGTTAGAAAATGCGACGGCCGCGCGTACGTTCGTGGATCGTTGTAAATCGCAAATTTGCATACCCGACGCGGAAAACGACGTGAACGCCACCCAGCGGACGCTGAAGTATTGCATCTTAGATCCGATGGCGTACGAAGACGTACACCTGTTGGATCTAACCCAGAAGCCGTCGTATCTTGTTTTTTTTTTTTTTTTTTTTTTTTTTTATGTAAGTGTATTTTGTGCATGTACTCGAGAGAGGAGCCGGACTGCAGGAGTTGGGAGTAGGCAGGCCTCCCCCAGAGGCAATCTGCCATCTTTCTCCATGCCCCAGGTGGCAATGGCGGGTGTGTGAGGGGGTCCTCCCACACAGCCCGCCCTACCTGCTCCGCTTTGAAGCCCAACAGGGCAGAGGGACTCCCTATAAGGGAGTGAGAGGATTAGCCCGCTCAACCAGCCCCATTAGTCCTTCGCCTCTCTTTTAGAGACAGCGTGGTCAAAGTGCGTGTGTTAACCCAATTTAGAGTGCGTGTGTAGGTGTGGTGGTTTTTGTGGGAGGGGGGTGGGTGTACTAAGCACAGGCTTACCTTGCATAGCACACCCACCGGGAGCCGGGCTGAGACCACCAAACTCAATTCACATGAAGCCGAGACCGGGATCCGAACCTCTAGCTGCAGAGGTGAATGGCTTGTCAGCACAGTGCCAATCGCGTTGAGCCACCACAGCTCCCTGTAACTTGTTTTGAGGATTCAAAACAACGATACGACGTGGGAAATTTGAAAGTACACCGGCGTATCAGTAGATACGCCGGCGTACTTCGTCTGTGGATCTGGCCCAAATAAATTGGACAGGATTTTTAAGGTGCATGAAAAATACAAGTAATTTATATCAAAAATAAATTTTATTGTACAAAAATAGATAGAATAAAAAATCCATCATATAATAAATAGAGTTTCAAATATGCATACAGACAAATCTCTCAGCATGTTTCGCCATTCGATTTGGCTTCTTCAGGAGTTTTTTTGTCAAGCACTACTGAAACACAAAAAAGCAAAATCACACAATATATACAAAAGAAAATGTGGATGTTTTTTCTAACTTGAATCACTACCTACAAACTTCCTGTATGATAGGCCAGGTGATCTTATTTTCTATTTTGCTTTATCTCTCACTCTATGGATATGGCAATATTAGTATGATCCTAGAAAAATACATATAATTGTCTACATATAATCTCATTGTTTGCCCCTCCAGATGGTCCTTCAGCCTACCTCCAGCATCTCATATATGTGCTTCTATATATTCTATATATTGTTGCTTGGTATAGAGTAATTTCCCCCCTCTATGGTACACCATATGACTCTATCTTAAAGGTTTCTCCTCCTGACACAGCCCTAAGAAATTGTTTTTTAGGCTTGTCTATCAATATTTACAGGTCAAATGTTGGTTTCATTTTTTATTTCATACCCCAAGCCATTTTGATTATGATATGGACTATGATATATTCATCTACATATATCTTGTGTATATATTGTGTGATTTTGCTTTTTTGTGTTTCAGTAGTGCTTGGCAAAAAAACTCCTGAAGAAGCCAAATCGAATGGCAAAGCATGTTGAGAGATTTGTCTGTATGCATATTTGAAACTCTATTTATTATATGATAGATTTTTTATTCTATTATCTATTTTTGTACAATAACATTTATTTTAATCACGTCCAATTTCTTTATGTATATATAAATCTTTAGGCAGCTAAAACAGTTCCCATATATTTCAATAGTGCTTGGAGTCCAGCTTTAAAGTAGTGGGAAAGGCTGAAGGTCATGCATTCTATGCATGAATTTAAAAAACTTCCAGTATGCAGCACCTCAATACTTACCTGAGCCATTGGCTCCCACTGCTGTCAATCACAGACAATGAGAAGGGAGTGGGGCCGTGAGTGAGCACACACGAGTGCCCACTTAGCAAGAGGCTTGTAGGGGGAAGGGGCCAGGAGCACCAGTGGGTGACCCAAGAAGAGAAGGAGGAGGTTTGCTCTGTCTAAAATCATAGCACAGAGCAGTGGCGGCTGGTGCTCCATTTTGGTGGGGGGGCCACAAACAAACCACCCCTGGTCGGTGGGTACAACCACAAAGCTTGTTTGTCCGTGCCTGCCCGCCACCCTCATACTTCCTGCGTCTCCTCCTCCTTGGCGGGTTCACGGCAGCTTCCCCTGCATCTCCTCCGCGGTCAATACGGTTGCTTCTCCTCCCAGCCAATCAGGTCTCAGGACCCACTTCCTGATTGGCTGGGGAGAGAATCAGGAAGACAATAGCAAATATTAATTTGCTATTGTCAAACAGCTGGGTGGGCTCAGGGCCTCTGGCTCTAATCACGTGCTTCAGAAAAAATAAAACATTGGAATCCATGCATTCGGCAACCTGCATGTAGATTAGGCGCCAGAAGCATGGATTAGGGGGACGGCGCCCATGTGGATAAGTCGCCACTAGCACAGAGCAAATATGTATAACATGTTTGTTATTTAAAAATAATACCCTTAGTATCACTTTTAATTAGCCATCATAGGTATGGTTCAAATTTGACATTTTGAAGAGTGGAAGGGCTGGTTATTGACTGATCAAAATTTGCATTTGAGAGCTCCTCTAGATTTAGTGTTCTTGAGGCACTCAATAGGAAAATCAGAGTAACACCAAGGCACTTGGAGAAGCCTGCTGTTGCATGACAGCTGTGTTTTTTCAAAGTAAATTTGACCTTAGGTTCCCTTTAAATTAATATCTAGGGACACTTTAATGTTCCTGCTATTTATTGACACACAATTGCCTTGGGAGAATACATATTGTAGCTATGTTAAAAAAAAAAAAATAACAGAAGAGGTAGCTCTGTTATGCCGCGTACAGACGATCGGATTTCTAAAAGGAAAAAAATCAGATGGACTATTTAGTCGGAAATCCGATGAAGCTGACTTTCATCAGTCTTGCATACACACTATTAGGTAGATTCAGTAAGAGTTAGGCCGGCTTATCAGTAGATAAGCCGACCTAACTCAGAATCTACGCCAACTTATGTTTAAGCGTATGCTCAAACAGAGATACGCTTAAACATATCTAAGATACGACGGCTTGCGCCGTCCTATCTTAGATTGCAATATTTTGGATGGCCGCTAGGTGGCGCTTCCATTGCGGTCGGCGTAGAATATGTAAATGAGTACATACGCCGATTCACGAATGTACACCCGGCCGCCGCAATACATTTACGCCGTTTCCGTAAGCCATTATCAGGCCTAAAGTTATTCCATCTATTAGATGGAATAACAATGTTAAAGTATGGCCACCGTTCCCGCCGCGAGATTCGAAATTTTTATGTCGTTTGCGTAAGTCGTCCGCGAATAGCGATTTACGTCCATGTCGAAATCAATAGGCCCGTGCGGCGGACGTAGCCGCAATGCACAATGGGAAATGTAGGCGCCCGGCGCTTGCGCATAAAAAAAAAAACGTCAATCACATCGGGTCAAAGCATATTACCATAAAACACGCCCCCTCAGCCGAATTTGAATGCTTGCGCCCGCCGCATTTACGCTACGCCACCCTAAGTAAGGAGGCAAGTACTTTGAGAATACAGTACTTGCCTCTCTTACTTAAGGCGGCGTAGTGTAAACACGCTAGGCTACGCCGCCTTAAAGTTGCGCGCCCCTACCTGAATCTACCTATATCAGACTAAATTTCAGACCGTGCCAAAACGCGGTGACGTAAAACACTACGACGAGCCGAAAAAATGAAGTTCAATGCTTTCGAGCATGCGTCGACTTGATTCTGAGCATGCATGGATTTTTCTCCGATGGAGTTCCACACAGACGATCGGAATTTCCTATCGTTTTTTTATCCATAGGAAAAATTTAAAACATGTTCTATTTTTTTACACCGATGGAAAAAAGACCGATGGAGCCCACACACGATTGGTTTGTCCAATGAAAACAGTCCATCTGACTTTTTTCATCAGACAAACCGATCGTGTGTACATGGCTTTAGATTTACCATTATGGGATTGATTTACTAGAGGCAAATAGGCTGTTCACTTTGCAAGGGAATTTTCCCTTAACGTTTTGAATGTAGTCAAAATTCACTTTGCAAAGAATACCCAATTCTGTGCAAGAACAATAAACAAAAAAATATATTTTTGCTTGCACATAAGGCCCTGTACACACGAGCGGATATCCGCTGAAAACGGTCCGCCGGACCGTTTCCAGCAGACATTTCTGCTCCGGATTTTGATATGATGGGCTGTACACACCATCAGATCAAAATCCCTGCGTAAAACATACGCGGTGACGTGGCCACGCCGTCGCCGCGACGATGACGCGGCGATGTGCGCGACCCTGGAAATTAAATACTTCCACGCATGCGTCGAATCACTTCCACGCATGCGAGGGATGGGGATCGGTCGGACTTATCCGGTGAGTCTGTACAGACGACCGGATCAGTCCGACGGACAGGTTTCCAGCGGATAGATTTCTTAGCATGCTAAGAAATTTTTATCCGCTTGAAAACCGGTCGGCTGGACAAATGTCCGCCGAAAAATGTCCGCTAGGCCGTACACACGACAGGATTTGTCTGCTGGAACTGATCCGCGGATAAATCCCAACGGACAGATCCGGTCGTGTGTACGAGGCCTAACTGGATGATGAAAGTCAACAGAAATTCAATTCATTCAGTAAGCTAAGGGATAATTGCCTTGGCATGTAAATAGCACCCTGTATGTTTAGGCTTTGAGAGGACAGCTCAGCAGCCTGTTTTTATCACCCCCCCAACCTTACAGATATAGACCTGCGCTGTAACACTAGTCTGCAGTATCCTGATTGCAGGCTTCTTTTTAAAAATATATATCAATGTAGGTGCATATATTATTAATTTGCAAAAGGTGGAAATGGCCTTTAATGTGAGACATAAAAATGGTGATCGAATTCCTTAGATTTACACATGAACATTTTTGTTAAATTACTCCGAACATGATTGGGCATTCAAGCCAAACACAGGTTCACATGGCTCAATGAAAAATGAGATTCCTTTAGCAAATCACCCCCGTGTCATTATTTGTGGCTCTTAATCTCAGGATCATAGGGAGATATGGTAGGAGTAGTAAGGGTTAAACACCTAATTCTGAAGAAATTAACCTTGTCAAATAGCTTTATGAATCTATTAATTTTGACATCAGCAATTGGAAGCGTGACCTATTCTTGCTCTGTGTGATTATGCTGTCACCGCTGAAAATTTGTGCTGCTTTTAACTCATCTCTTTAAAAAATTACTGTTTCTTTCAAATGAGAAATATTTAACTTCTCTAGAGATGTGTGGATTTAATAGTGTCAGTCTGACACCATAGACATAGTACTTGTTAATTATGGGGTGCATAGTGGGGGGAATTGACAAAGAATATCTTCAAATGTCCTGATATTGTCCCCTAGAGAGAAGGTAAACGCCGGTTCACACTGGGGCGACCTGGGATCCGACTTCAAGACGCCCCAAGTCGTCCCAAGTTGTGCGATCGAGAAAATGAATGGAAGTGAATGGGAGCCGTCTTAATGTACACTACTGAAGTCGCTCCGACTTCAGAAAAGATTCCTGTACTATTTCAATCTGACTTGTAGGCGACCTGTATCCATTGATTTCAATGGAAGTCGCCTCCAAGTCGGATCCCCGTTCACAGTGAGGCAACTTTACAGGAAGTCGCCCCAGTGTAAACCTGTTCTAAGGCAAGCTCCTCTCTCCCACAGGGGAACTCCACGCCAAATTTTAAATAAAAAAACGGCATGGGTTCCCCTCTAAGAGCATACCAGGCCCTTAAGTCTGGTATAGATTTCAAGGGGAACCCCCCTACGCTGAAAAAACGGCGTGGGGGTTCCCCCCAAATCCATACGAGACCCTTATTCGAGCGCGCAGACCGGCCGGTCAGGAAAGGGGGTGGGGACGGGCGAGCGCCCCCCTCCTGAACTGTACCAGGCGGCATCCCCTCAACATGGGGGGTGCTTTGGGGCAAGGGGGTGCCCTGTGGCCCCCCCCACCCCAAAGCACCTTGTCCCCATGTTGATGGGGACAAGGGCCTCTTCCCGACAACCCTGGTGTTGGTTGTCGGGGTCTGAGGGCGGTGGGGCTTATCAGGATCTGGGAGCCCCCTTTAATAAGGGGGCCCCCAGATCCCGGCCCCCCACCCTATGTGAATGAGTATGGGGTACATCGTACCCCTACCTATTCACCTGGTGGAAAATAAATGTCAATAAAAAAAACACTACA
The DNA here is from genome assembly GCF_905171775.1 of Rana temporaria. Taxonomy (NCBI): domain Eukaryota; kingdom Metazoa; phylum Chordata; class Amphibia; order Anura; family Ranidae; genus Rana; species Rana temporaria. Next base: position 167,600,393 of record NC_053494.1, on the reverse strand, counting down.
CAGGTTTTTAAAGTAGTTTATTAGGCAGCTCCGTGGGTCTTCTTCCGACTTCAGGGGTCTTCTGCCGGGCACCACCGCTGTCTTCCTTCAGCTCTTTTACCAGCGGTGGCCCGGTCTTCTCCCGACTTTGGGGGGTCTTCTTCCGACTTTGGGGGGTCTTCCGACTTCTCCGCTCTCTTCTCCCGCTCCGGTTCTTTTTCTCTTCTGCCGGGCACCACCACTGTCTTCTTTCAGCTCTTTCACCAGCAGGGGCCCGGTCTTCTGCGTCGCCTTCTTCTCTTCTTCTCCTCTTCGATGTTGACTCGACGCTCCCTCCCGCTGTAATGCCGGGTGTGCGGTGCACGGCAAATTATATAGGCCTCTTATGTCGTCACAGTCCCAGCATGCTCCTGTTGGTACCGGAGCATGCTGGGACTGTGACGTCATAAGAGGCCTTTATAATTTGCCGCGCACCGCACACCCGGCATTACAGCGGGAGGGAGCGTCCAGTCAACATCGAAGAGGAGAAGAAGAGAAAAAGGCGGTGCAGAAGACCGGGCCCCCGCTGGTAAAAGAGCTGAAAGAAGACAGCGGTGGTGCCCGGCAGAAGACCCCCGAAGTCGGAAGAAGACCCCCGGAGCTGCCTAATAAACTACTTTAAAAACCTGTGTAGTGTTTTTTTTATTGACATTTATTTTCCACCAGGTGAATAGGTAGGGGTACGATGGGGGGCTCCCAGATCCTGATAAGCCCCACCGCCCTCAGACCCCGACAACCAGAAGAAGAAGTCAATAATGTAAATGTTTGCGGGGTCCTGCGCTGTGATTGGCCGGAGCAAGCGATGACATCTCTCCCGTGCTTGCGCGTGGGAGATGCCGGCCCCTGCACAGCTCCTGAAGAAACGGCACGAACGAGCCATTTCTTCAGTGCACATGTGCAGATGACGTGCAAGTGCAAGTTTAGGAGATATTCACAATACCTACAGGTACGTTTTATTATAGGCTTACCTGTAGGTTAAAGTGGTGTAACAGGGTTTACAACCACTTTAGGACTGTCTGGGATGCCATTAAAGTTCATGTAAAGGCAGGTGTCCCAATACCTTTGGTAATATAGTGTATTTCTTATCCCACTACAAAATACTAAAGCATACTGAAGTTGGCGGTCTACTTGCCTCCCCACAAGCATCAAGAGAGACAGAACTTTTTATATTAATGAAATATAAACACTAATCAGATGATCAAAGTCAACTGACAGCAATCAATGGCAGGGAACCAGTATTCCTAATTCCTACCCTCTCTTTAGTGATTAAAACTGACAACCCAGTCACTTCAGAGAGGAGCATGAGTGCCGGCGGCCTTTTCTGAACTAGATGTACAAAGACTCCCTGTTAGGAAAATGTACATCTCTCAGTCGGGGATATTTACATCTTTCGATGCCAATGGGTTAAACACCTTTAACATCATTTATATACAGTATTGCACAAGCTGATTATTCTTTCTGCATGCCTATGCTTGCCCATCTGTATTCCAGGCTGCTCTAACCTGGTCTTTCACTTGGCCCTATGCAATAAAATGACTTCTGTTGATTTCTATTTCATAACAGACAGAAGAACTGTAGAGATGATAGGGAATTTTGCAGAAGTCTCTAACACTGCCATGGTAACAGGTCTGAATAACACTCTTGGCCTAAATTTTAGACGTAAAAATACATAATAATGCACTCATGCTGCATATCTTGGTACTTGATAGAGCCTGTAGAAAATTTTCTTTATTTTTCATAGTATGACTAATAGAAGGTTTATGAATCCTCCCATAGACAGGATGCTGAGTAAGGATTTAAGAGGTAAATAATTTAAAATACACTTTAAGCTTATTTTATTTACTTGGTATAATGCTTTTGGTCAGCAATTTAGGGATTATTTAATAAAAATGCATACAATGCTTAACACTTATCAGCGTGTGCTCAGATATAAAGTGGAACTAAACTCTCTCAATTAAAAGGAACTATGCTAGCATTAGTAAATAGGCAGGAAAGTATATTATATTTACTTGTTTTAAAGAATTTTTACATTTCTTTAGTTGCTTCCTGTTTTTATAGCCTGATGGCTATGAATACATGGGATGAAAGAAAAATCCTGGATGTCTTTATTCAAAACATGAAAAAACAACAAAAATTCATATGGAAAAAACAGCCAAAATTCATGCAGTCAAATAAGAAGTGGACTAGGAAAAAAGAGCAAACATGTCAGCTCTTTATCCTAGTCCACTTCTTGTTTGACTGCATGAATTTTGGCTGTTTTTTCCATATGAATTTTTTTTTTTTTTTCATGTTTTGAATAAAAACATTGTTTTTTGAGGAGTGCGGCGATCCAGGATTTTTCTTTCATCCCATGCTAATTGAGCACAGCCTGCACCCTCTTGGTTTGTTGGGACGGAAGCAACGGGGATTAATTGTTTTATATAGCGGTATACTTTTCTTCACTATGGCTATGAATACATGTTTTACCGAAACGCGTAAGCTGCTGTAACTTGCACACTGTACCGTTTATCAATAAAGTATGAGTTGCCGGCTCTTCAGCTTATAATCTCATGCTGTTTTTTTTTTATAAATTCTTTATTTAAAAGAAAAGAGTACACGCTGATGCATATCACAATAAATTAAACGATTCCCATAATCCCATACATAGATCACACTGTAAAGAGGGAGAATCTTCTATTGGAGGGGAATGGCAGCGCGTATCTAGGGAACAGGAGTCCTTTGTACCCTGAACGACCATTTTTTGCCATTTTTTTGTATTTTCAAGTGCAGGATTTAGCAGGGGTGCAAGAGAAAACTGTAAGTATAAATGCCTTTATAATTAAGTGCTGAAGGGAAAACATGTTTAATGAGAGGCCATTGTTCTACTTTAAGTATAAATCTAAAAAAAAGCTGAGCATTGTAAGAAGATCCACTCTCTTTTTTTTCTTTATTATGTGAGTGTTTTTTGGGTGTGTTTAGTTTCTTTCATTCTTTCATTTAGTGTTCTATATACCGTATATACTCGAGTATAAGCCAAGTTTTTCAGCCCTTTATTTGGGGATGAAAATGCCCCCCTCGGCTTATACTCAAGTCATGCTGCCACTTACTTGTCTCTGATGTGTCACTCCTCTAGAGCAGGGGTCTCCGTATCCCGGTGATCTGACATGCTGGTTCCAGCTATCGTGGAAGTTCCAGCGCATGCGCGAACTGATGCGCTGAGATGGTTCCAGCCATCGGGAAAGTTCCTTCAAGCACTGCGCAGGTGCAAACTTGCTGACGGAAATCCCCGAACGGCGGCCGGCATCCAGGGCGACGTGGATAGTGAGGTAAGTGGCCAGTCGGCCTCACGTCCTCGCTGCGCTCGGACGGCTCGCTTCGCTCGCTCGGCCTCCTGGCTCTTTTTTTAACATCCTCCAATCCACGGGGATGTTAAAGAATGAGCCTGGATGCCGGGCGAGGTTCGGGGATTTCCGTCAGGGAAGTTTGCGCCTGCGCAGTCAGTGGAGGAACTTCCCCCATAGGGGAACATTCAGGACAAGTCACCGGCCCGCAGCTCGCATCCCTCCTGCTCGTGTATTACTGCTCCCTAGTCTTTCGCTTGTAGCCGAGCCGCTGCCGAAGCTCCCGCCCATGCCGTTACGCTCTGCGCTACGATTGGCTGCTGGGACTGCCATGTCCTAGCAGCCAGTGACATCATTGGCTCGGCACCTCCCGGCTACCCGCCCACTGTTTGTATTGCACTGCATTTTACTCCGCTCTAATAATAACTAAGGCAAGCACTACAGTACAGTGTGGCCATACACAGACAATGAGGACACTGATGGGACACTGGACAATGATGGGGACACTCTGATAGGGACACACTGATAAGACACTGATAGGGACACTCTTATCAGTGTTTTATCAGAGAGTCCCCATCAGTGTTTTATCAGAGTGTCCCCATCAGTTTTTTTTCCGATCAGACACTGATGGGGACACACTAAAAAAAAACTGATGGTGACGCCATTAAAAAAAAACTGATGGGAACACACTGAAAAAAAACTGATGGGGACACACTGAAAAAAAAACTGATGGGGACACACTGGAAAAAAAACTGATGGGTACACACTGAAAAAAAAACTGTTGTGGACACTCTGATAAGACTAGTAGTACGTACCAGTAGCTGCTGCATTTCCCACCCTAGGCTTATACCGCGTACACACGACCATTTTTAATGGTCTAGAAAAAACAATGTTTTCTTCTACGTGATTCTTGTCAAGCCTGCCTTGCATACACACTACCGTGAAAAAAAAATGCTCGAGCAAAGCGCGGTGACGTACAACATGTACGACGGCACTATAAAGGGGAAGTTCCATTCGGATGGCACCACCCTTGGGGCTGCTTTTGCTCATTTTGTGTTAGTAAAAGTTTGGTGAGAGACGATTCGCGCTTTTCAGTCTTCACGCTTTTCAGTCTGTTACAGCGTGACAAATGTGCTATCTCCATTACGAACGCTAGTTTTACCAGAATGAGTGCTCCTGTCTCATAACTTGCTTCTGAGCATACGTGTTTTTTTCACGTCGTTAAAGTCTCCACACGACCGTTTTTCACGACGTGAAAAATGACAACGTGAAAAACGACGCGAAAAATTAGAGCATGTACTAAATTTTTAACGCCCATTTTTCACGTCATGAAAAATGCTCTGGAGCCTACACACGGTCGTTTTTAATGACCATTTTAAAAAATGAAATTTTTCACATCATGAAAAACGGTCGTGTGTACGTGGCATTATACTCGAGTCAATAAGTTTTGCAATTTTTTTTGTGGTAAAATTAGGTGCCTCGGCTTATACTCAAGTCAGCTTATACTTGAGTATATACGGTATTTGTGTTTTTTATTTTATTTTTAGTGTATTATTGTTTTGATTTTTTTCTTTTACTTTTTTCTAACAATTTATTTTTGTGAAATAATAGGACTAGCAATTTATTGGTAAAAGACTGTATCCTTTTAAAAAAAAAATCTATCTTAATTTTGCCTTCCTAATTGATTTTTGCAAAATCTCAAAATTTGCTCAATATCTCTCCTTCATAGTGCAGTATTTAGTTAAAAAAGTTTCTCTTTAATTCCACTCAATGGAAAAAAGGACTGACATCTAAAAAGCTTCACGAGTTACAAAGTATCAAAAAAGTTACAACTTGGAAGCGTGTGCAAACAAACAAACCAGCCTCGGCTCTGATCGATCAGCTGGGGGCGTGGTGACGTCAGCAACTATCGCTCCACCCGACGCTGCATTTTTCCCTAACGGGTGTAAATTTTTTGATACTTTGTAACTCGTGAAGCTTAGATGTCAGTCCTTTTTTCCATTGAGTGGAATTAAAGAGAACATTTTTAACTAAATACTGCACTATGAAGCACTTTTTCTCCTCTTTACCTACACGTTCCCACATCATTTTCTGAGGCTGGTCTACCTCGGGATAAACCGATAGGATACCACGGAGGTTTCCCCTGATTTCCAACAGAGGAGTGGACCAGGAGTAACCGCTTTGAATCAGCCGAGGACATCTGTGTTTCTGAGCCTGACTGATCCCTGTAGGGATCCAACGGATCTGGTAAGCGGCCACTTATTTCCTTTGTTCGTGGGAATTTTGTTTGAAGTTATCTGTATCCATTCAGTCATCAGACAGAAGATTGAGACCTTGTATGAGCCATTGCATTGATGCGACTTCACAAGGACATTTTTTCAGTTCTTATTACATATATTTTGTTGCACAGGAATAAGGACATTTGATAGTATTTCATTATTCATTTTTTATAAGAATATTTATATGCAATTTTTATTGCCCAATTTGGTTGCGCACTTTTCTTCACTTTTTTCACATATGTTCCAAGCCCGATAATAGGCTTTTTTTGGTTAGGTGCAGCACCGTCATTTATTGATATTTATTTTTACGTTTGCAACAGTGCACTTTGTTTTATGGGGATAGCGCGGATTGTCCATGCCACATAACAGTTACAATTACAGAGCTGCATATTGAAAAGGAAAGGTAATTTTTAATAAGATTCAATTACAATATGACTTGTGTCGCAATTGTACACACTGTATTATATTTGCTATTTTTTCCCCCCATGAAAGTGGAGTTATCCTTCAAAAGAAAAGCCAAGATTTACATATAAATTCATATGGCCGTATCTCTGGAACTACCTATCATTTTGGCACGTGGTTCTCACTGAAGGTACCAGTGCTTAGGCAGAGTTTACCTTACAAAGCAACAATAGATGATTTATCACAGCAATAATATATCACCCAACAACTGTATATCATCTATCAAAAGCATACAGTATATAAAACAGCAATGATAAAATACATCACATAGAAGTAGTATAATATATTATGTTGCAAAACATATCAGACCAAATCAGTATATTCTATCACAATAAAATATTCCTGTATATAACAATGTTTTTCACCCATACTTTTTTTGGTGAGAAATCACTTTGAAATCCCCCCCCCCCCCCCCCAGCATTTCTAGCTGTGGACATTTTGAGAAAGGGTCATTCATTCATGTAACATTTACTTCTTGGAATCAACCTGCCTTTAGGTTAGGCATGCAGGCAGGAAGGCGTGCTTAGCTGAGAAAGACCCTCTTCCAGATGAAAGAAAAAAATGCTCATGAAGACTCATAGGATGTATGACATCATTTTGGCTTAGGTCAGAAACCAGGAGGCAACTGAAAAAATTAAAATAAAATAAAAATAATCCTTATCCTTTATACCATCCTGCTTATATTTATAGCAGGACAGGTTTTAACACCAATTGTTTAATGCATTGTTTTTAATAGCCTTTCTCAACCATGGTTGCTTCAGAATTTGCTATGGTTTCCTAAAGCAGTGCCTGTATAGCTCTGGCACCAATGTCCCTTATCAGAACCAGCAACATAGGGCCAGTTCAACCTCTACTCTCATTATTACCTCAATTATATTTTTAGCTGTTTGTACCGAACACTCTTCGCATTGACCACCAATGTAAGTGTTATTTTCCCCACTGACCTTTAATGTACAGGGGAATTATTTCCATTGATCACTAGTGTAAGGGCACCCTTTTCTCACTGATCGCCAGTGAAACCAGGCCTATCTCCTACTGACCACCTTGCAGTGAGACCCCCAGCCCTCCACATTCCAAAGATAATTTTTTTCTTCATTTTTAAACCACAAAAACAATCCCAAATACAGGTAAAGAAAGGGACCTACTAGTACAAATACAAGTAACTTTACTTACAAATTATTTACAAAAAACACAGTATTAAAATAGGGAGGTCATGTGTTGCCCCATTATACAATTACATCTTCCAAATGAAAACATTTGAATTACAAACTGTGTACACATATCTTGATAACAAACACATAATTCAATGCGTTTTAAAAAATTGCTTCTTGTACTATACACAAGTACATTGTACTATATATTTTTTTTTTTTCAGAATTAAGTCAGAAGTATATTTTGCTTTATATGTGATGTAGGACTAAATCCATTATCTTGCGAAATAAACTCTTCGATCTCATTAGTTAGTCTGGGTTCCTTCCCCTCTTATAGGCTGACATATATGGTGTTTCAGATATTAGTGGTCTAATTTTTGCATTGGTGGTTATCCAGTAATTCCAGAATTGAATCACACCCCTCATTAGAGGTGCTTTTGGAATACTCCCACACCTTAAAGAGGAAGTAAACTCTGCCCCTCAGATGCTGTTTTTAAAATAAACCTGTATAATAAACTATTACAACATGTGTAATCTCGCACATGCTCAATGCTTCCTTAGCCAAGCCTCGTTCTAGCTCCGGGATTGCTATGGCAACCGTGTCCTGTCTATCACAGCAGGCCTGTTCTGACTATCCAGGTCACATGGTTATCAGACAGCTCTCAATGGGGCTAAAATCTTGCGGGATTTCGGCATAGAGAGGGGAAATGAAGTAGACAGGTACATTTTAATTTACTAACGGCACAAAGCGCTTGCCGTTAATCAGGGAGAATATGCGCAAGCGCGAGTGACGTCAGCAAATTGAACGGGACCGATTACAAGCAAACGGAGGAGGTATAGTGACATCTACACACAGCGATTTGCAGTGGATACACTGATGATTAATATGGGCTAAAGTTATCTGGAAGGGTTTACAACCACTTTAATAATGTGATAGTAAATCACCTTATGAATTGACATAACTGTCTTTATACCACTTTCTACTGCTGATACTAGCTAAACATCATCTGTATCGTACTTTGGTTTCTAGTTATATTATTTGACATACTTTTGTTGATATCCAACTCTACTGATGAGTGGCTGAACAGTACAGTATACTGACCTTGCTTTGGCCTGTAGATAGCCACCGGCTGTTATCTTCCCTGTCTCCAGGGGGCATGTGAGTGCGTTTACACCTGTGACTTAAAGCAGAGGTTCACCCTAAAAACAAGTATATACCATTCAATCCAGCATACTGTCGACATGTACAGTATGCTGTTTTTTTTTTTTTCGGTTTACATACCGTAGTATAGGTATTTTCCCCCCGGCTTCCGGGTAGTCAATCCCATGGGAGTGGGCGTTCCTATTCAGAGACTAAGTGATTGACGTATGACAAAAGCTTCCCCCCTGGCGCAAAAGGCGCATCACCAGTTTCCGAAAAAGCCGAACGTCGGTGCGCAGACGCCGTATAGAGGCGACTCGTAGTTCGCGCTTCTTTCGGAAACTGGTGACGCGCATTATGCGCCAGGGGGGAAGCTTTTGTCATACGTCAATCACTTAGTCTCTGAATAGGAACGCCCACTCCCATACATGTCGGCAGTATGCTGGATTGAATGGTATATACTTGTTTTTAGGGTGAACCTCTGCTTTAATAATTGTATAAAGATTTTGGTATGTTATATCTAATATATGTTTCTCCAATCAAGTTACTCTTCCGTAAAGCATGTAAAGGGTCCTAAGGCAGCAATTTTGTGAAACTTGTCAACCTATCTAAACCCGTCAAGCTTGCTATGAAGATATGTGTAAACAGTTTGTAATACTCTTTTTTTCTTTAGGCGCTGTATTTATAGTGTGGTAACACATTACCCCCCAAATTTAATATTGTGTTTTTTTTATATATATATACATTTTGTAAATACAGCTACTTGTATTTTTTTTTAACTAAATGTGTCTTTCCTTGGTGCCAGTAAAGTTGCTATGTTTTCCCGTATTTGGAAATTTTTCATATTTTAGGTATGTTTAGGATGTGGTACTTATTCTGGCAGCATAATTTTCAGCAATTTGCTCTTGTTTCATTTTGTCTAGGGAGTAATAAATTGGGTGAAATTTCAAGATGACCATCAATGTAGTGAAGGCATTACAATTTTTAATTTCTTTTCTACACATAATTATTATTTGTTTCAATTCATGATTAAAACTGAAAAAAAAAAATTGTCATACAGAAGAACGGGTTGTTAAAAATTATATTATGTGGTTGTCAAATGTGCCGGGTGCGCCATATTTATTTTACAGGTACGGGTCACATTCTTCTTTTACTTATTACCTACAACTAACTGATCACAATAATATTTCGTGATATATATACCGCTGCTGTTCAAAACTTTATATCATTGCATGTGTCAATTAGAATAAGAGTTGGTGAAAACTGATGTACAAATTGTCTGTTATCAACACAATATTAATTATACTACATGCGAAATGCTATACAGAGAACTAAAAATACAACCTTGAACATCTTTCGAACAATTCCTTTAAATCAACACTAAGAACAGTGTAAAAAAAAAAAAAAGACGGCAGAGAATATTTTCTTCTAAGTAAAAGCATTGTACTGAATGAAAAGGTTGTGCAAAGGATTCTGGGTACAGCAATACATATTTATGAGTTTACATTGTGATGTGGTGAAATCAGGGACAAACTGAAAACCTGGGGAAAATGTGTAAATATAATGTAACAAACGGATATATACAGACATACCATGAACATTTTTACAAATATGATCTGATTATCAATAAAAAAAAATATTCTTACATTTAACCTACTTTCAAGCTATCATGTAAATTTAAATATTTGTCATAATATATTTAACCTATGTGAAAAATCTTTGTTTTTTTTAAATAATTTTGGCTGTATAATTTCCTGTTACACTCATACGAGACTTTGTTTAAGAATACCACAGGAATCCATATAAATATATTCCAACATACCTTGTCTAGAGCCAGAAGATACAAAGCATTTTTTTCTGCAGCTCTGTAGGGAGGTGACAGCCGAAGGGAGCTCTATGTTTGTGAACAGGCAGACTGGGAATGCTTAATTCACTGTCTGATTTCCTTGAAAATCTCAGTCTCTGGTTGACATAAGATGGGCTACATTATACATATCAACGCAATGGTCTTCTGTGCTCCTGGATTCAGCGTGCAACAAAGAAAAACAAAATCTTAATGGAACTGTAAAACCAGGCCTGATAGCCTGTCTGGTGTGAATGTCACTAAGAATAGACATATCTTTTAAAAAATATATATTATTTAAAAAAATCAAATTAGCAACTGTAATTAAAATGATAATAAAAACAATGACAATGTTCATGGTATAAATGAAATAATTGTAAAAAAGAAATAAAGCTAACTCCCAGCAAAACAGCTAAATACACAATTAGAATGCATTAGTTAAAATACAAGAACAGTTTATGTCTTGCCTGCCAAAAGATTTATCATGTTTGTTTAACCAGTTTTGTGATCCATACAGCCTAGCCATGTCTGTGACCACACAATTTTTTCCAAAACAGCTTGGTCAATATCTCCAGCCAGCCAACTGATTGAATAAGGAAGAGGAGGCACTACACTCATTAGGGTCATTACTTAGTTCTATGTCAAAACATATCATTATTTTAAATAAATACACAACTGGACTAAATTGTTTTCTGTAGCGAACTGAAGCTTGTCTTTAGGGATTATGTGTTAGGTTGGGTGCTAATTTTAGGGGTTGAGTAAATTATAGGTATCAGGAATCAAGTACTCACCGAGACCGAACTGCCGAGGGTGGTTCACCTTTACGACCAAGCGCGCCCGCCCACTGAGTTTTGGAACAGGTGGCGGAAGCACGAGGCGGTACCGGTGCCAGTGGAGAAGCGTTGACCGGTGACGGTTGTAGATGACAGGTGCTTCTGGGTGACTGCAGACGGAAACAGGAACAAACGATACTGAAGCCGGATAACCGGTACTGAAAGAGTCCAAGAAACAAACTGGAAAGTCCGGGGTGCAAGCCAAGGTTCGGGGAGCAGAGAAGACAGCAGATCCGGGTCACAAGCCAAGAGGTTCAAGGGCAGGAGAAACAACAACAGAGTCCAGGTCACAAGCCGAGGTCGGGGTCAGAAGAGTTCAATAGAGTGGTGAAGCAATCCGAGGTCAGGTTCCAGGTGAGAGGTGAGTCGAACGGAATTCCAACAGGAAATGGTTTCCAGAGACACAGGTTCAGGAAGTAGCTGACGATAAACCAGCAACCTGTCTACTGACAGGAGCTGGTTTAAATAGGGCGGTCACGCTGGTGATTGGCCCCGAGAGGTCACATGCGTATGCGCACACGCCTAAAGTGCCCAGTTAGCCGCCGGGAAGCCAATCTACTACGCTGGTGTGTTAAAGGAGGAAGTACAGCGCTTTGGCCCTGACAATAGGTTTAGTAAGATTAGGTGTGACGGCCAGCCTAATTGTGACCATATAGACAAGGATAAGGCTAGGACCAAGGGTTAGAAGTTAACTGCATAGTTTTGGGGTTTAGAAGTTAAAGGGGTTGTAAACCTTCTCGTTTTTTCACCTTAAAGCGGGGGTTCACCCTAAAAACAATTTTCTAACATTACATTGAGCTCACTCTCGACATTGACAGTATGCCGATTTTTTTTTGCTGTACATCACAAGTGCGTCACAAGTTGCCGAAAGAAGCCGAACGTCGAGTCGGCGCAATACGGCGCCTGCGCACCGACGTTCGGCTTCTTTCGGCAACTCGTGACGCTCCTTATGCGACGGGGGGGGGGTCGCTTTTGTCATCACGTCAATCACTAACTGCTGCATAGGAACGCCCACTCCCTCGGGAGGCACTACTCGGAAGCCGGGTAAGAAAATAGCTACACGAGGTATGTGAATCCGGGCCATTGTATTTTAGACACATTTTTTGCACATACTCTTAGATACTGTAGTTGCAACTGTATTATTTATTGTTTGAATCTGTTTTCATTAAGTTAATCACTAACCTCATTATTGTGGTAATATTATTAACCTTTTATTGAGGTTTCTTTATCATTAATTCCAGCCCTGTACCTATTACACAACACATTCTTTAATTTTTGTATCCTAATTTTTTTGGTACTGGCAGCTTTTATTTTATTTTATTTATTTTTATGTTTTAGGGCAGTGTTTACAATATTTGGTCTTTTTTACACCAATACATCACAACCCATAACAATAACTAACTTATGTTACAGCTAACAAAAGCCAAGGTGAAAATATTCAACCGTGGGTAGAATGTATAGAAAACATCCCAATAGGCACAATCTAATCATAAAAAAAGCACAAATAAAAAAAATATATGACTGAATATACACCCCAGGAAAAAAGGGTGCCAAATATAAAAACACATAGAAAAGTGGTACCTACGCCCCATCGGATAGAGAAAGAAGTGGTTTGAAACTATTTTGGACTTTCATGGTACCGTACAAAGGCTAGACCTAACCAAGGTTATATATATATATATATATATATATATATATATATATATATATATATATATATATATATATATATATATATATATAAAATACTAAAAAGACTGGAAAATGTTTCTTGCACATTTAGCCTTGTAGAATTACAGATGGGATGATCAGTAGCAGATGACAGTTATCAACCAAACCATACCATCTGTATATTGGATGCTCAACATGTTTCGTGGGGAACACCACCACTTCTTCAGGAGCTTGTAGTACAGTATTATTATAGAGAAAACATCATAATTTTAATGCTATAGTAAGAAATTAGAAAGAGAGGGAAAAATAAGTTACATGGTTCCAATTTATTGTAAAATACATATATGGCAAAATCCTGTGCACCCAAATGGGAGTACAAGACTTTTCCCCGGCGAACATGGGAGTCCCACACTAGGGGGTGCACATCCCTCCATCTAGCATTAAAACAGGTAAAGATAATATATGGAGATAATAAAACCTGAGAATATGCAACCAGCTTTATGTGTAGATATAGGTTATAATGCACCGTAGTCACAGATGCACATCATCTGAGACAGATCCCCTCAGAGTTGAACTTGATCACAATATGTGAATGCCAGCAGTGGTAGACTGCAAAAGTGGAATACATGACATCTATGTGAAATACCGTTCATGGGCTACATCTTCCAAATTCCATAGGATGACTACATAATTTACCTTATAGGGGAATGAGTGGCGGAATATGGGTATATCTATAGCTTTAACAGGTTCCTGCATCATAAAATATCATCAACTATATCTGAAATAAATGAACAAAAAATGAATTTTGTTTTGGAAAACACATACTGCACAAATCCAGCAAGCCGTGCATGTAGAGTGCCTTAAATACAGAGTCACATACATATAACAAAAAGTGTGCAGTACCTGACATTTAATATATGGCTAAAGGTGTGCATTATCCAGTACCATATTAAGCATGGTTCACATATATAGCGCAGGTTGCATCAGTAATAACAGAACCATCTGCATATACTGCTCACTTGATGGAATCAGGAGACTAAATGCAGGGACAGAGCCATATATTATATGTCAGGTACTGAACACTTTTTGTTATATGATTGTGACCCTGTATTTGAGGCTCTCTACATGCACGGCTTGCTGGATTTGTGCAGTATATGTTTTCCAAAACAACATACATTTTTTGTTCATTTATTTTATATAATAATTTCTTACTATATCTCCTGAAGAAGCGGTGGTGTTCCCAGCGAAACATGTTGAGCATCTAATATACATGGTAAATGGTTTGGTTGATAACTGTCAACTGCTACTGATCATCCCATCTGTAATTCTGTAGAGCTGAATGTGCAAGAAATCTTTTCCCAGGTATAACTTTTAGATGTTTTATACATTTTAAAGATTTGTTAAAAAAAATGTATTTTATTATATATACTGTATATATATACATCCAAAACATCCATGTTTCAGGTTCCCTAACAGAGATAATATATAATAAGAAAAACCATCAATACTACACAATATATAAAATAATAAGTATCGCCTAATAATAAGCTTACTCATAAAATAGTTCTGCCGTGTCCCCTCAGCAAATTAAAGAAAACAAAATCAGTGCCATAAAATCTACAGATATACAGTACAATAATAAGAAAAAATGCTCAGAAATAAATTCAACAAATTAAGAATCCAATATAAAAAACATAACCAATTTTTTTTATTTTTATTGATTAGATTTCGGCTATTAAGATGTTTTCTTTACCTTCTACCTATAGTTGAATGTTTTCACGTTGGCTTTTGTTGTAACAAAGGTAAGTGAATTATTGTTAGGGGTTGTGATGTGTTGTGGTTGTTGACCCTCATTTACTTAGTATATATAGATCATGGGGCAGATCCACGTACAGCGGCGCATATTTCCGCCGGGCGTAGTGTATCTAAGATACACTACGCCGCCGTAACTTACTTTTTTTGAATCCTCAAAGAATGGGCGCCGTCGTAACTTACTTTTTTTGAATCCTCAAAGAATGCGCGCCGTAAGTTACGGCGGCGTAGTGTATCTTTGGCGGCGTAAGGGCGTGCAATTCAAATCGATGTGATGGGGGCGTGTTTTATGTAAATACGTCGTGACCCGATGTAAACAACGTTTTTTTTAAACGGCGCATGTGCCGCCCGTGGGGGTATCCCAGTGCGCATGCTCAAAATTAAACCGGAACAAGCCAATGCTTACAACGGTGACGTCATTCTACGCAAATCCCTATTCGCGAACGACTTACGCAAATGACGTAAAAAATTCAAATTTCGACCCGGGAACGACGGCCATACTTAACATTGAGTACGCCACCATATAGCAGCTATAACTATACGCCGGAAAAAGCCGAACACAAACGACGTAAAAAAATGCGCCGGACGTACGTTCGTGGATCGCCGTATCTAGCTAATTTGCATACTCAACGCAGAATTCGACGGAAACGCCACCTAGCGGCCAGCGTAAATATACGCCTACGATCCGACGGCATACTAAGACGTACGCCTGTCGGATCGATCCCTCATTCAGTCGTATCTTGTTTTGTGGATACAAAACAAAGATACGACGCGGGAACTTTGAAATTACGCGGCATATCAATAGATACGCCGGCGTAATTTCTTTGTGGATCTGGCCCCATGTATTTTTTTTATTATTTTTTATATATTTTTCATATATTTTTAGTTGTTGCTGGCCCTATTGGAATTCCCCCTTTCCTGTAGATTGGAAAGGGTCCCATGCGGTTCCAATATGCAGGGGCTTGTTAGTTATTTAACCACTTCCATACAGGGCACGTATACACCTTCCCGCCCAAGCCAATTTTCAGCTTTCAGCACTGTCGCACTTTGAATGGCAATTGCGCGGTCGTGCTACACTGTACCCAAACAAAATTGGCGTCCTTTTTCCCCCACAAATAGAGCTTTCTTTTGGTGGTATTTGATCACCTCTGCGATTTTTTTTTTGCGCAACAACTAAAAAAAGACTGGAAATTTTGAAAAAAAATTAAGTTTTTATTTTTTCTGTAATTTTTTTTGTAAATAAGTAAGTTTTCTCTTTCAATTATGGGCACTGATATGGCGGCACTGATGGGCACAGATGAGATGGCACTGATGGACATCGATGAGGTAGTACTGACGGGCACAGATGAGGTGGTACTGATTGGCGGCGCTGGTATGCGGCACTGATGGGCGCTGATATGCGGCACTGATGGGCACTCATAGGCGGCACTGATGGGCACATGGGCGGCACTGATGGGCACACATAGGCGGCACTGATGGGCACATGGGCGGCACTGATGGGCACTCATGGGTGGCACTGATTAGCACTCATGGGCGGCACTGATGGGCACTGTGGGGTGGCACAGATGGGCACTGTGGGGTGGCACTGATGGGCACTGTGGGGTGGCACCGATGGACACTGTGGAGTGGCACTGATGGACACTGTGGGGCGGCACTGATGGACACTGTGGGGCGGCACTGATGGACACTGTGGGGCGGCACTGATGGACACTGTGGGGCGGCACTGTTTTCCTTTTGTTGCCAGTCAGTGCCCATTTGTGGGCACTGATTGGCATCTTTATTTTTTTTTTTTTTCAAACTTTTTTTTTTTTTTAGACTTTTTTTTTTTTTTTTTTTAGACTTTTTTTTTGCCCCGTTTTTTTTCTTCCTGCCCTTCCCTGGTGGTCCAGGGTGGGCTTCCCTGGTGGTCCATGTGGCGATCCGAGGGGGGGCTGCACTGATAAACAATCAGCGCGACCCCCCCTCCTGTCAGGAGAGCCGCCGATTGGCTCTCCTCTACTCGCGTCTGTCAGACGCGAGTGAGGAAGAGCCATCGACGGCTCTTCCTGTTTACATCGTGATCAGCCGTGATTCGACACGGCTGATCACGTGGTAAAGAGTCTCCGTGAGAGACTCTTTACCGAGATCAGTGTTGCGGGGTGTCAGACTGACACCCCGCAACAACGATCGCCGCGATGCGCGCCCCCGGGGGCGCGCAGCGGCTCAGAATCCTGAGGACGTCATATGACGTCCGGTCAGGATTCTACAACCACTTTGCCGACGTCAATTTGTCATTGGCGGGCGGCAAGTGGTTAATTATCAGTTGTATATTTCATACTTATTTGGCCAATGTGTATTTATTGATTTGTTTCATTAGAATATAAAATCTGTGACACATATTCAGGTGTTGGTGCAGATCCTAACGAAGCTATGTGATTGCTAAACATGTCGATCTGTGAAAGGCCACATGATTATAATGCCGTCTGCTAACTGGGATAAGACTATGTGAAAAAATGATAGTCATTTATATGTGTTTGTCAAATTTTATCTGTGTAATAAAACATTTTTGTTTTTATATTTGGATTGATTATTTCATCCCATTGATTTGGGATGACTGAATGGTTTACTGTACCAATCTAGGCATGCTCCTGCAGTACACCAGGGAGAAAGCACAATGGATCAAAGCTGTAAACCTGCCTTTAACTTTTCAAAATGAGTTCATGGAGACATGGATTGATGGGCGAGTTTGCTGTGAATATTAAAAATGTATTAAATTATATTTTCTTGCTGTTTCGTTGTTTGTGGTGCTCAGATACAATTTAGTTCTGCTTTAAAATCTGTCAGAGGCTCTAATCCTTCCACACTATCTGAAACTAAGGAAAAAGTTTTAGCCAGAGTTAGCCTTTAACCATTTAAGCCCCGAACCATTTTGCTGGTCAAAGACCAGGCCACTTTTTGCGATTCGGCACTGCGTCGCTTTAACTGACAATTGCTCGGTCATGCCACGTGCCTTCTAAACAAAATTGGCGTCTTTTTTTTCCCCACAAAAAGAGCTTTCTTTTGGTGGTATTTGATCACCTCTGTGGTATTTATTTTTTTGCGCTATAAACAAAAATAAAGCGACAATTTTGGAAAAAAAAATCTATATTTTTTACTTTTTGCTATAATAAATATCCCCCAAAAATGATATATATATAAAAAAAAAAATTTCCCCAGTTTAGGCCGATACGTATTCTTCTACAAATTTTTGGTAAAACAAAATCGCAATAAGCGTTTATTGATCGGTTTGCGCAAACGTTATGGCTTCTACATAATAGGGGATCGTTTTATGTTATTTTTATTAATATTTTTATTTTACTAGTAATGGCTGCGATCAGTAATTTTTATCGTGACTGCGACATTATGGCAGACACATCGGACACTTTTGACAAATTTTTGGGACCATTGTCATTTTTACAGCGATCAATGCTATAAAAATGCACTGATTACTGTGAAAATGACACTGGCAGTGAAGGGGTTAACCACTAGATGGCACTGTAGGGGTTAAGTTTGCCCTAGTAAATGCTTCTTACTGTAGTGGGGATGGGCTGTGTGTGACAAAACAGTGATCACCTTTTTCGATTACAGGAATCTGTGATCATTGTCATTGGGGTAGATTCAAGAAGCAATTGCGCCTGTGTAACCATAGGTTACACAGCGCAATTGCTTACTTGCCCTGGCGTAACGAGTGCTCCTGATTCAGGAACCTCGTTACGCCGACTGCAGCCTAAGATCTGCGCGGCATAAGGCTCTTATGCCCGCATATCTTAGGCTGCATTCTTGCGGTGGCCGCTAGGTGGCGTTCCCGTTGTGCTCAGTGTATAGTATGCAAATTGCATACTAACACCGATTCACAACGTTGCGTGAGCCCTGCGTACGCAATTTACGTCGTTTACGTACGGCGGTTTTCGCGCAAGGCTGCCCCTGCTATTAGCAGGGGCAGCCCATGTTACGTATACCCATCGTTCCCGCCTCGCAAAATTTGCATTTTACGTAGTTTGCGAAAGTGAATCGTGAATGGCGCCATTCACGTTCACTTTGAAGCAAATGACGTCCTTGCGACGTCATTTGCCGCAATGCACGTCGGGAAAGTTTCCCGACGGAGCATGCGCTCTACGATCGGCGCGGGAACGCGCCTAATTTAAATGATTCCCGCCCCCCACGGGATCATTTAAATTGCGTGCTCTTGGGCCGGGCATTTTGCCGGCGCGCCCGCGCAATTTACGGAGCTTCTGCTCCGTGAATCAAGGGCAGCGGAGCAAATTTGCGGGGGCGCAGGGCAAAAACGTTGCCCTGCGCCTCCGTAAATTATGGGCAATTCTACCTGAATCCGGGCCATTGTCACTAGGCAGAGCGGGGAGATGCTTGTTTACACCAGGTACGTCCTTTTGCCCAGGAGTGCCATTCTGTCGACATATAAGTGCGTGCGGCGGTCGGCAAGTGGTTAATAGTAGTAATTGTTTGCAGATAATTTCTAGAAGAAGGTGTAATTTTACACTCAACTTTCTCTAATCACCCAACACTCGGCAAAGCAACATATCAATTCTTAGTTCTCAATCCAAAGAAAACATAGAGTATAATTGAAGCTTAACAAATACATTTCATAAGACTAGACTTGATTATGTTCATATTACATTGTACATTATACAGTATTTTTAATTTAAAAGGATTAATAACAAGAATTGTACAACTTCATATCTCTTTAAAGACATGTTGAAGTATTGGAACTGCCTAAGCTCAATATATATGGAAATTGATCTACACAGAATGATTAATTTATTTTGAAGTTTGTATAAATCTATTTTTTCAAAATTAAAGTGAACCTGTACTTCGTCTATATTTTCCAAAGTTACGGGTTTGCTCTACAGGAGGGATTATAACTAGTCAGTTCTTACCTTCCCCTTGTTTTGCTGCTGCCCTTATCCATTGACAGAACACTGTGTGATATTGGGGTTTCTGAGCAAGTCAGATTTTTCTAAGGGATGTGCACCCCCACCTGACAGTGCACAAGCATAGCAAGGTCACAGAAAAACACTAAACTATTTATGAAATACCCCAGTCAGGAAAATAACACATTATGGCCACTAGATGGAGCAGACAACTGTATTAAGCAAAATTGGTCAGAATTAGTGAAGTCTTGTGACATCTGTCCAACATTTAAAAAATAAAATAGATCCCTAAGTATTAGATTGGGGCAGTGTCACATGTTCCTCCATACTTGGAAGTACTGATAATTTCCTAGGCAATCTTGTAGCAGATCAGTTGGCAGAGAAATGTGACTAAGCACTGGTTGCTTATGGTATCAACCATAGCATGGTTGTTCGCTGACATGCGTCACCCTGACCTGGGACCTCTATTGGCCAATATGGGAAGAGGGCAGGAGGAGGTGTCCCAGAGCCCAACCACTGGAACTGGATTTCATTTTCATAACAGTGTACTGAGATTTAAGGAATCCAAGATGCTAATATGATCATCCAAGCAGACACCGGGGGCCACTTTAGAACATTTAAAGGACAGTTTTGCTTTTTAAATCAATTGTTTATTTGAAACATTAAGGTACAAAACCATAGAGAGAAAAATAGGTCATTGACATAAATCAGACAACAGGTGAACACATTTCAGGTCTACCATTGTGACCAATTTTGCTCAAGTCCACCCACCCCATATGAACTAACCTATATTAACACTTGGAATCTAGCTTCTTACTAACCGCTGTAGCAGAAAAACATCCTCTGCACTGTTTTTTTCTCCTAAGACAATAATCCCCTTCAGAGGATTCCCTAAGACCTCTTTGGCCTAGTACACACGAGAGGATTTATCCGCGGAAACGGTCCGGGGGACCGTTTCCGCGGATAAATCCTCTGGCGGATTTTGATCTCATGGTTGTACTAACCATGAGATCAAAATCCCTGCGGAATTCCGTCCGCGGTGACGTGTCGCGCCGTCGCCGCGATGATGACGATATGATATAAGGACTTCCACGCATGCGTCGAATCATTACGACGCATGCGGGGGATGTATTCGGACGGATTGATCCGGTGAGTCTGTACAGACCAGCGGATCAATCCGTTGGACTGGATTCCAGCTGATCGATTTCTTAGCATGTCAAGAAATTTCGATCCGCTGGAAATCCATCCCCGGGGACAAAAACTTGCGGAAACAGATCCGCTGGATCGTACACACCAGGGGATCTATCCGCTGGAACCGGTCCGCGGATCAATTCCAGCGGATCGATCCTCTCGTGTGTACGGGGCCTTTGACTTATACAGGCCCATCCAGGGAGTAGCCACCATGGTGACCCCATACCAGTCTATAAAGTACATTACCCCCCCACCTTGTCAAAGACCATCATAAAGAAGACCCAACAATCTAAAAGTAAACTTAAAGAGGAGCTAATGACTTTTAATACAAGGACACTTACCTGTCCAGGGATCTTGCGATTTCGGCACACCTAGTGGAATCGTCAATCATCTTTGGGTGCAGATATGGGGATATACTCAACAAACACAAATATTGGGAACAGAAATGGAAACCAGCTGCAAGGAAAAGCCCAAAACGTTCAACGCCTTTCGAGAAAAAAAATGCAGATCTTCTTCAGGGATAGAGGGCTTGCGGGGTCCAGATCTGTGACTTATATCTATGATAACAGAATGTATAACATGAGGGGTATGCAGAGATACATAATATGCATAAAACATTTACATGTATTTTATATACATTCTAAATACATTTTAAAATTGGAACAGTAAAAACACAGCGGAGCATACTGAACCCAAATGTTGATGCTCCACCCAGCGAAGACGAAGAACATAACTCAAAAATAAAAAGAAAGCCATGTCCGTCAGAGCAGCGCACAAGCAACAGAAAACGTGAATGACCAGCCAGAGGTCATATAATGTGGAATGGTCTTATTGTGTAACTTAGTGGTATAAAAAATGTGGTATGGAAAAATAGAACAGCCAATTAATTTAGATGAAAACTTCTAATGAATAAACCTTCAACAGCAGCAGGCTTCAACACTTACCTATATAGACCATGGGGTAGATTCACATACCTACGCTGCGCCCGGCGCAGATGTCAGATACGCTACGCCGCTGTAACTTACTTTGAGTTGGTTTGAATCCTCAACGAATTCGCTCCGTAAGTTACGTAGTGTAGTGTATCTCTCGCGGCTTAAGGGCACGGAATTCAAATTGGGCGGGTAGGGGGCGTGTTTCATTTAAATGATTGGGGGTAGGCATTTTTTAAACGGACACAAGTACATTTACATCTGCCACTCCTTAGAGGTGAATGGAGGGTCCGATTGGGTTGGACTGACTGTGTGAAAGGGGCCTAAGACTGCTTTCACACTGATGCACTGTTGTTAACCAGCACCAGGAGTGCAGCACAGTTCACCTGTGGCTTTCCTGCAGGTTAGCTTCACTTTGCCGTAGACTTCTATTAAATCCTGTAAGTGTGGTGCACTTTCAGAAAGCACACCAAACTCAGATGTAATAGAAGTCTATGTCTCAGTGCAGATAATCCGCAGGTGCACTGCTCTGCAGCTGTGGATCAGTTTAAAAGCAGTCCAGTAACCACTGCAGAACACATATGCCCATATATACACTGGGGTAGATTCACAGAGAATTTACGCTGGCGTATCCATAGATACGCCGCGTAAATTCAAATCTGCGCCGGCGTATCTACTTTCTGTATTCAGAAAGCTAGATACGCCGACTTTAGCCTAAGATACGACTGGCATAAGTCTCTTATGCCGTCGTATCTTAGGGTGCATTCTGACACTGGCCGCTAGGGGCGCTTCCGTTGTTGAATATGCTAATTTCCTAGATACGCCGATTCACAAACGTACATGCGCCCGGCGTTCGTTTTTTACGTCGTTTGCGTTAAAGCTTTTTCGGCGTAACGTTGCTCCTGCTATTAGGAGGCGCAGCCAATGTTAAGTATGGACGTCGTTCCCGCTTCGAAAATTGAATTTTTTACCTAGTTTTCGTAAGTCGTTTGCGAATAGGGCTGGACGTAATTTACGTTCACGTCGAAACCAATACGTCGTTGCGCCGTACTTGGAAGCAATGCACACTGGGATATGTACACAGACGGCGCATGCGCCGTCCGTAAAAAACGTCAATCACGTCAGGTCATCATACATTTACATAAAACACGCCCCCCATTCCACATTTGAATTACGCGCGCTTACGCTGGCCCCATTTACTCTACGCCGCCGCGACTTACGGAGCAAGTGCTTTGTGAATACAGCACTTGCTCCTGTAAGTTACGGCGGCGTAGCTTAAATACGATACGCTGCGCCGCCGTATCATTGCGCGCCCCTACGAGAATCTACCCCAGTGTGATTTTAGAAATAAACGTACCTTTAACCTCCCTGGCGGTATGATTATTTCAGATTTTAGGTGCTGAAAGCGGTACCATTATTTTGCAAGGAAATTTGGCGTTTTACACTGTAGGACTGTAATTCTAATGTGACGTACACACGACCGAACATGTCTGCTGAAACTGGTCCGCGGACCAGTTTCAGCAGACATGTTCGATCGTGTGTAGGCCTGAGCGCACAGGATTCCAGCATACATTTGCCCGCCGGGCCTTTTTCCAGCGGGCAAATATTTCTGGACTTGTTTTAAAACAGCCCGCTGAAATGCTGCCCGCTCGGACATGTTCGGTCGTCTGTACAGACCTACCGTACATGTCCGAGCGCCCGCCATCCCTCGCATGCGTCGAATGACTTGGACGCATGTGTGGAAGCATTGAACTGGCAGGGCCGCCCACGTCGCCGCGTCATCGTTGCGGCGACGGCGCGGACACGCCTCGCGTATTGTTTACGCGTGGATTTCTGTATGATGGTGAGTACAGCCACCATACAGAAATCCCCGGGCAGACATGTACGGTGAAAACGGTCCGGCGGACCGGTTTCATTGTACATGTATGCTCGTCTGTACGCGGCCTTAGGAATAACTCACTTAAAGCGGTGGTTCACCCTCATTACCAACATTCTAGCATTAAATTAAGCATAGTAGCGCGAGCTACAGTATGCCTTTATTTATTTTTTTAGCCCCGTACTCACTGTTTAATCCTATAGTGAAGATTCCGACTCCCCGCGGGGAATGGGCGTTCCTATCCAGAGGGAAGATGATTGACAGCCGGCTATGGCGCGTCACGCTCCCCGAAGATAGCCGGAGTAGGTCTCGGCTCTTCACGGCGCTATACGGCGCCTGCGCACAGACTATGCGCAGGCGCCGTGAAGTGCCAAGTCCTATTTCGGCTATTTCCGGAGAAGCGTGACGCGCCAGAGCCGGCCGTCAATCATCTTCCCTCTGGATAGGAACGCCCATTCCCCGCTGGGAGTCGGAATCTTCACTAGGATTAAACAGTGAGTACGGGGCAAAAAAATAAATAAAGGCATACTGTAGCTCGCGCTACTATGCTTAATTTAATGCTAGAAAAAAAAAAAATTATAGGGTGAACCCCCTCTTTAAATCTGTCCGAACAAAAGTCTAGTAGACATCTCGGGTATGAAAAAGTTTGAAAAACAAAATCATAAATTATAATATAATAAATAATTATAAATAATTATAACAAACAATAATATAATTATAATAAAAATTATTCAATAATGTAATCAACTCAAAATCCCTGAAATTTGCTCAGTTGCAGAATTGTCGCTGTCATTACTTTTATTTTTTTATGACGAATTTCCCCACAAATCGCTATCAGTCAATTCTGCAAGTGATTATAATTTATTTATCGCTGTTTTCTAGTTGGTCTAAAACCACTTTTGACATAAAGGGACACTTTTTGGTTGCTATGGACAATCTACAATTTGCAGGCAGAAAGAACAGTTTTTATTATATAAAAGTACATGCAGGGCACTGGGCAGACCACTAGGGACAAGGGGGGTGTGTATTTTTTTTCATACAGAACTGTAATCTATAAGATTACAGTATACTGTATGTATTGTGTTTATTTACTTTTATGAATTTGGCACCGTTCTCCGCCACCATGCTTCGTAACATCGCTGGCAACGGAGCTCGGCGGCACACAGGGACACTGTGAATCGAGCGAGGAGACACCGCTCGATCACACAGTGCGGCGGCATCGCAGGATCCAGGGACAGGGTAAGTAAACCATGCCTGTGGATGCCAGACTCGGGAATACCGCCAGGGGGGTTAATAACAGTATTCTATTCCATCCCAGAGCAGGAGGTCGCGGGCCACATCAGAGGGCCACTGGTTGGGCACCCCTGGTCTAAAGACTATGAAATTGATTTAGGCCCCTTTCACATGTGCGGACCGTTCGTCCATTTTTTATAAGTCCGTTTACGGACTTGTAATGCATCCCTATGGGATTGCAGACGTTAGCGGATGATGCATCCGCTAACGTCCGCAAAGATCCGCGCCAGTAAAGATCCGTTTTTTCGGACGGAAGAAAACCCTATTTTTCTTCTGTCCGGCGGATCGGATGAATACGGACAGACGGTCCGTATTCATCCGATTCCCCATAGGGGAGAGCGGAGGAAAGACAGGGCGGTCTCTGCACAGTGTGCGGGGACCGCCCTGTCCGCCGACAGCTCAGCGGGGATTACGGATGATCCCCGCTGAGCCGACGGACACACACGGAGCGGACACAAAAACGGTCCGCTCCGTGTGAAAGGACCCTGAGCCCTGGTTCACACTGGGTACGATTTGGAACGATTTGAGATGCGATTTGACATGTCAAATCGCATCTCAAATCGGCGGCAATTGTCAGCAATGGCACTGTCCTAATCAGTGCGACGCCGCATCTGCGATTTCAAAAAGTAGTTCCTGTACTACTTTTTGCGATTTCGGGCCGCGATTTACATTAAATTGCGGCCGAAATCGCTGCAAATCGCGGCAAAATCGTGGCCGCGAAATCGCGGTAAAATCGTGCATTTTACCGCGATTTTGAATTCGCAGCAGTGTGAACCTAGGCTCACTAAAATTGGAAAGTGAAAAATCTGGTGCAGCTGTGCATGGTAGCCAAAAAGCTTCTAACTTCAGTTTGTTCAATTAAGCTTTGTTAAAAAAAACTGGAAGCTGATTTCTATGCAAGGCTGCACCAGAATTTGATTGCTCCCATGCCAACTTATTCTATACACTGGCCCAGATTCAAGAAGCACTTGCGCCCGCGCAACCATAGGTTGCGCGGCGCAAGGGCTTACTTGCTCCGGTGTAACGAGCGCTCCTGATTCAGGAACCTCGTTACACCGACTGCAGCCTAGGATGTGACAGACATAAGCCTCCTTATGCCTTCACATCCCAGGCTGCATTCTTGCGTTGGCCGCTAGGGGGCGCGGCCATTGTGATCGGCGTATAGTATGCAAATTGCATACTACCACCAATTCACAAAAGTTGCGCGGGCCCTGCGCACGCAAGGTACGGAGTTTCCGTACGGCCACTTTAGCATAAGGCTGCTCCTGCTAATAGCAGGCGCAACCAATGCTAAAGTATAGCTGCGCTTCCCGCTCACGACGTTCAAATTTTACGTCGTTTACGTAAGTGAACCGTGAATGGCGCTGGACGCCATTCACGTTCACTTAGAAGCAAATGACGTCCTTGCGACGTCATTTGCCGCAATGCACGTCGGGAAAGTTTCCCGACGGAGCATGCGCTGTTCGCTCGGCGCGGGAGCGCGCCTAATTTAAATGATTCCCGCCCCCGGCGGGATCATTTACATTAGGCGCCCTTACGCAGGGCTATTTAGCATATCGCCCGCGCAATTTACGGAGCAACTGCTCCGTGAATCGCGGGCAAAGCGCAATATTTGCGTGGGCGCAGAGAAAAATTTTTGCTCTTTGCCCACGCAAATATTGCGCGATTTTACCTGAATCTGGGCCAGT
Source organism: Rana temporaria (assembly GCF_905171775.1). Lineage (NCBI taxonomy): Eukaryota > Metazoa > Chordata > Amphibia > Anura > Ranidae > Rana > Rana temporaria. Next base: position 167,573,979 of record NC_053494.1, on the reverse strand, counting down.
GTTGTTACATACTTTTTTTGGTAAAATTACTTTCAGTTTTCCAAAATAAAAAAATTAAAAACAGTGTGTGTTAATTCAAGATGTTATGGAAATCATTAAATTGTAATATACACCAGTTTATAAATTTACAAGCATTTAAAAAAAAAAAGTAAAATGTACCTAAAACCATTATAGTTTTTTTTCCAAAAAAATCCAAAAGGAAAGATTGCTCATAGCAGCCAGGAAGAGCTCAGCTTTGATTATCTGTCATGCTCAAATAAAGGCAGTTGGAATTTCATTGGCTGTTCAGGGTAACACAGAGTTTCCATCAATTTCCTCAAATCACCTTGGTTATCATAATGTAATTTGTGCTCTTCAGTTTCCTCTTTGAAAATATCCTTCTGTGCTTTATTTTTACTAGTGTGGCTTAGATTTCTATATTTGGTTCCACTCCCTTTAGGTCGCCTCCAAGTTCGGAGAATATTCCCATGCTACTGGATTACTGGAGATGTTCAGCGTCACCGCTCTGAGAAGACACTAATAACATAAAAATAGTGTACAAGCAAAGAAGATTATAGCTTCAAAATAATCTCCCCACAAGCCTGTATTTTTGAAATTGCAATAAAATGTCTGCAAGGAAAAAAAATGTAGGTTTCTGCGAACTCCAACACTGCACATTTTCACCTGTATCATCAGCAGAAGAGGCCAATCAGGCACAAGGAGAAGAGGAGGAAGCAGAATGACAGGGAGATAGATGAATGACTTACTGTGCTGCTTCTTCTTTCATTATCCAGTCACAGGCAAGGGAAGGTCCAGGACAGTCTGGGCTCAGAGGAAGTGGGATGAATGATGCTGGCCATGAGACTGAGGGCATCTTGTGGCAAAAAAGAAGAACTGCAGTGAAAAGCCGTAAATAAAAGTTACATTTTGCAACAGCTGCTTTTTTGTTTTATCTTTCCTGTTCCCCTTTTTTTGATTGTTTTATGAAAGGAAAAATAACAACTAAAATACCTACTCAAGAGGCATAAAAATGAAATAACATCATACAAGGCTGAGGTCCTTAAAGCGGGGGTTCACCCTATCGACGGGAAATTTTTTTTTTTTTTCTTTTACCTTAAAATCAGGCATTGTAGCGCGAGCTACAGTATGCCTGTCCCGAATTTTTTACCCCCGTACTCACCTTGTAGTCGTCCATCGAAGATACCGGGGAATGGGCGTGCCTATGGAGACGGAGGATGATTGACGGCCGGCTCTGGCGCGTCACGCTTCTCCGGAAATAGCCGAAATAGGCTTGGTCTTCACGACGCGTGCGCATAGCCTGTGCGCAGGCGCCGTGAAGAGCCGAGACCTACTCCGGCTGTCTTCGGGGAGAGTGACATGCCAGGGCCGGCCGTCAATCATCCTCCCTCTCCATAGGCACGCCCATTCCCCGTGGGAGCCGAAATCTACGATGGACGACTACAAGGTGAGTCCGGGGTTAAAAAAATCGGGACAGGCATACTGTAGCTCGCGCTACTATGCCTGTCTCGATGGTAAAATGTGTCGGGGGGGGGGGTGAACTACCGCTTTAACCACTTGCTTACTGGGCACATATACCCCCCTCCTGCCCAGGTGAAATTTCAGCTTCCGGCACTGCATCGATTTAACTGACAATTGCGCGGTCGCGCGACGTGGCTCCCAAACAAAATTGACGTCCTTTTTTCCCCCCACAAGTAGAGCTTTCTTTTGGTGGTATTTGATCACCTCTGCGGTTTTTATTTTTTGTGCTATAAACAAAAAAGAGCGACAATTTAAAAAAAAAATACAATATTTTTTACTCGTTGCTATAATAAATAGCCCAATTTAAAAAAAAAAAATCGCAATAAGCGACTGGTTTGCGCAAAAGTTATAGCGCCTACAAAATAGGGGACAGAATAATTATTTTTTATTATTTATTTTTTACTAGTAATGGCGGCGATCTGCGATTTTTATTGGGACTGCGACACTATGGCGGACACATCGGACACTTTTGACACATTTTTGGCACCATTCACATTTATACTGCGATCAGTGCTATACATATGCACTAATTACTGTATAAATGTGACTGGCATTGAAGGGGTTAACACTAGGGGGTGAGGAAGGGGTTAAATGTGTACCCTATATAGTGTTCTAACTGTGGGGGAAGGGGGGTGACTGGGGGAGGTGACCGATCTGTGTCCCTATGTACAAGAGACACAGATCGGTCTCCTCTCTCCCTGACAGCACCGCTGTCATTGTGAGAGCCGGCAATGAGAAATGATCTCATATGTTTACATATGAGATCATCTCTCATTGGCCGCACAGATCGCCTACCAATCGGCCACTCCGATTGGCCGTTCACGGCGATCTGTGATTGGCTGTGTCCAAGGAACACGGGCAGCACAGAAGTTCCCCGCTGCGCGCTCGGGAGCGCGCGCGGGGAACGAGGAAAGGGGCAGCCGTAAAAAGACGGCGTCCCAGAGAAGTAGAGCCACCCTGCGGCCGTATATAGTCGTACGGCAGTCGGGAAGTGGTTAAATTGTAACTACAATGCATAGACAATAGACAGTAGGGAAGCCCCTACTGGGACCTATAAAGACCAAGTGAAGTTCTGGCATAGAAACATGAAGAGGTGAAAAAAGTAAAAAGAGCGAGGTAAGAGGGGAAGGAGAAGGGCAAAGGGACAGATTTATACTGCAGGCTCTGAGCACAGGTAGGTAAATCAGGGGCCACTCAGACTACCGGAAATCGGGGAAGGTAAGGCATGCCTGAGCCACGGATCCCAAGTTTTAAAGAATTTTGATTGTGAATCATTGAGTGCTAGACATCTTTTCATTCACAAGCTTATTTTATCTTTTAATGGCTATTAATTTATGGTTACTTCAAAATAAAATCTGCAGACACCCTACTAACCACACCCACTTATAACCATATCCACAAAATGATACCCCCAGTTGTAGCAGCACCCACAAAACCACACCCATATTTTAAACATGTCTCCCAACAATTAGCAAGAAAAAGAAAAGAAGGAGGGCGCACCGACCCAGTGCATTACCAAGATAAAAGTTTTATTAAAAATATAAAAGCAGGGAATACCAACTAGCCCCACGGGGCTTCTATCAGTATCTCCAGCTCCGACATGCTCTACAAAAACAACAACAAATACGATCACTGGTGATAATATCACCGTCCCCTTTGATGACGGTGGTTCTGCAAGCAGAAGCTCGGAGAGGACTGATAACCAAAATATATGAGGGATTGCTAGTAACAATTCAGAACCATGCCTCCCTTAGAAGTCGCAGGAGATGGGGGGAAGACATCGGGGAGTTAGACGAAGACCAGTGGGAGAGGACGCTTGAATCTGTCCCGGTGGTATCCGTCTCTGCGTCGCACAAACTGTCGCAACTTTTTATACTACACAGGGCCTACAGAACTGCGCCACAACTACATAGATGGGGAAGAAGGGACACTCATATGTGCCAAAAATGCAAGGCACAGCAGGGGGATTTCATACATTTGATTTGGAGATGCCCAAAGCTTCATTGGTACTGGGAGGAAGTATCACTAGAGTGGCGCAAGTTCCAGTTCCATTGGATCCCCTAGTATATCTGCTAGGGGCCATTGACCCGGGAGAGTACACAAAAGGAAAGTACTATATGATAATAAGACTGCTGTATCTCGCAAGAAAACTCATAGCACGTTATTGGATGGCCCCTGGGGTCCCCACGGGGAAACAATGGATTGCGTATGTCAACTCCCTGCTGGGTAGAGAACATCTGGCCTACAAAAGAAGGAAAGCAGAGGGCAAATTTGAGGAGATTTGGCACTCCTGGTTGAGAGACGTGAGGGTCGCACAACCAAAACTGGTGTTGAAAGATTATCTATGTAGTGTGCAGAGTACAGGGGGGGAGGGGGAGGGGGAGGGATATAGAAATATAGTGATGTATATTGGAATCCCAGAGGAATATTAAAATGCTGTATAATGTATGTCATGTATCTGAATTGTAATGGATGCCGAATGGGCATATATATGTATGCAATTAGAAAAGATAAAAATAAAGTGGATTAAATATATATATATATATATATATATATATATATATAAAAGCAGTAGTACTACTCACAAACAAGCATATGCAAAGGCTGTTCTATTAGTCAAACTGCATATCTTGGCACCGGCGGACAGGACCTGATGACAGGAGATTCAGATAGTACCCCAAACAGCTGAACGTCTAACGCGTTTTAGGGGCGTACCCTTTTCTTCAGAGCCTGAGCGGTCAGTGTCCACTGTCATGTCTTAACTATTAAGAAGCTGAAACAAAATAGCACCTACCTCCTTGGTATGATTTGTTATACAGGTGGTTTGTCCATGCCCCTCTTCTTTTCCCAATCATTTCTTCTATCCAATGGAAACCTTTTTTTTTTTGTCCCTTTGACGTGGGTTGACTGCAGCTGTTGGACCATAAGGGAAGCTTGTGTTTACATATGGTGCCATCTGCAAAATGGCTGCACAGTGAATAGAAAAGCTGGCCTAAGAGACAATTGAAGCAAATAGGTGATTGGCTTCAGCAGCACCATGTTGAGATGTCGCCTGTGATTACTACTGGATCCGTACCTAACATGGCTACCTGGAAGTGCAAGATAGGGGAGGACTACACTGCTGGGGATATTTGTTTGACGAGGACTGACTCTTCAAAATGGGGACTGCCCCTTGCAAACTGGAATAGATGGCAACCATATTTCTTTATCTTGTTATTTTTTCTCAATTGTGGTCTAAACCCCTCGGCTTAAAACATTGAGTACAACAAAATGAACATTTGTAAAAATTCTAAGGCCCCTTTCACACGTGCGGACCGTATGTCAGCTTTTTCATCCATCCGTTTGCGGATGAAAAAGGGACATACATTGGTCCCTATGAGATCGCGGATGTCAGCGGATGAACATCCACTGACACCCGATCTCACCTCCTCCGCAATGATCCAATTTTGCAGACGGAAGAAAACATATTTTTCCTACCGTCTGCGGATCGGATGGGATGAACACGGACATACGGTAATTGCTATTAATTTTTATTTATATTTCAACAATAGTGGTGAGACCCTCTACAAATAAATCAATAATGTACAAAATACCTGATAATGATAAACAAATATTCAACAGTGAACATGGCCACTTTGTGGCAATAATAAATGATTCTGCTATTAATGTTGTAAGCAGTCCATTCATATGGTGAACATGCCAAAAAATCACTTTATGGCAATAAATGGATTCACACCCTTCCATGGGTTTAGTGTTCTTTACAAAAGATAACAAGTGCCCTCCACCGGTCACAATATGCGCTGACCCCCCCTCCCCCACCGAAGGCCTCACAGGGTCTAATTACGCCTTCCCATCAGGGATATAGATCCTCTGGATGGCAGCTGCTCTGGTGTTCCTGGGACACTCAGACAGTAGCACTCCAAGTGTATATCATATGGACAGGAGGAAAAACTAACATAGTGCTTAACTTCTTAAAAGGTATAATTTTATTTAAAACTAGAAAAACACACTCACATTTGGTTGTGTGCTACCTTTCGGTGCACAAGGGTAGAATGCTAAGTACTTAGAGGGTTCAGAATCTCCGTAGGGTCACTTAGATGCTTGCAGATGCTCAACTGTATATCCACCATAAGCTCCCAGTCCGCTTTCTGGTGGTGCGCAAAAATGTCACAGGCTCCGCCCTGACACGTTTCGTCACAAATCAATCGACTTTTTGTTGTGCGTTCATTTATTTTTTCTTAAAGGTGAAGCCTTTAAGATGAATCCAGCTCTGTTCTGATGTATGATCCCATCATCTTTCAGTAGGTATACTGGATAAGAATAGCCTAGTTAAGTGGACAGTGAATTGTTGGAGCATTACCTCAATTTCTGATAATCTACCGATCATATATTTTATGCAGCTATTAAGCACTAGGAATCGTTTTGTTCTAGGGGTAAGTAAAAGAACATTTACATACTCAATCATCCTCTCCCCCATCATGTGGCACTCCCCATCCTCTGGCGGTAAACTGTCCCCTGATGTCTTGAGAGCTATGGAGCCTGCATAGGTCTTGATTATGTTAGGAACTTAGAGTTCTGGAGCATGGAGGAAAATATGCTGCAGAGACAGCTGAGAATAGGTAAGTAAATCAACTTTTTCATGCCTCCAAGACCTAAATGAGCAGCTCCACTTTAAGGGAGAATTATCAAGTCTCCTGTAGTAAGGCTTTACGTTTTCAGTGGGCTTTAAAGAAGAAGTAGCGCCAAATCTCTTGGGGATCACAGGAGTCACTTTGCTCTGCACTCCTGTGACTCGCATTCAGTCGTATGTCACTCAGCCGGTCCAGGCTCTAGAGAGATGGTGACTGACAGTCACCAGCTCTCTGCTCACTGAAGACTGAGAACTGAGCAATCAGTGGTCTTTGATTGCTCAGTTCCCAGTGTAGAAGCGGCAGGGGACAGATGCTGCATCCACCTAAATAAGCATGAATGTTTATTTTTTTAATATGCTGCCCTTCTCTTTTAAATAGCTCCTGAAGGTCAGAAAAACTGCTTTCTAATATACTAGACCTGTTTTCATGCCACAAAAGGGCCCCTTATTAGCTTAATTGTTTTACGTTTTTCACATTAAGAAAACAACAGACTGCAGAAGTAAAAAAAAATAAAAAATAATGTACAGGGTGGGCCATTTATATGGATACACCTTAATAAAATGGGAATGGTTGGTGATATTAACTTCCTGTTTGTGGCACATTAGTATATGTGAGGGGGGAAACTTTTCAAGATGGGTGGTAACCTAGCGGCCATTTTGAAGTCGGCCATTTTGAATCCAACTTTTGTTTTTTCAATAGGAAGAGGGTCATGTGACACATCAAACTTATTCGGAATTTCACAAGAAAAACAATGGTGTGCTTGGTTTTAACGTAACTTTATTCTTTCATGAGTTATTTACAAGTTTCTGACCACTTATAAAATGTGTTCAATGTGCTCTCCAGTGACATGCGGCGAGTGCTACGCTGTGGGCTCTTGCTAAATGAAGCTAGGACAGCCACTGATGTTTCTTCATTAGTGACAGATTTCATGCGTCCACAAATCTGCTGCAATGACCTGGTTACTGCGTTCACCAGACATCAAAACAATTTCTATCCGCTCCGCACGTGTTAACCTCGGCGACATGTCAATGGCTGTAAACAAAGAGAAACTTGTAAATAACTCATGAAAGAATAAAGTTACGTTAAAACCAAGCACACCATTGTTTTTCTTGTGAAATTCCGAATAAGTTTGACATGACCCTCTTCCTATTGAAAAAAACAAAAGTTGGATTCAAAATGGCCGACTTCAAAATGGCCGCCATGGTCACCACCCATTTTGAAAAGTTTCCCCCCTCACATATACTGATGTGCCCCAAACAGGAAGTTAATATCACCAACCATTCCCATTTTATTAAGGTGTATCCATATAAATAGTCCACCCTGTATATGTATATATATATATATATATATATATATATATATATATATATATATATATATATATATATATATAGAAAAAAATTTATCAGAAAAAACCTGCGGATTATTCTGATCCCAGCGCTCGATGGAAAGAAAGTTAAATGTATAATTGTTTTATAGCAGTAAAGATAATAAACTAAAATAATCTCCCCTTTCCACTACCACCAAAAAAAAAAATCCTTTAGTAAGTAAAGAACAGATAATTTTTTCAGACAGATTTTATTAAAGCAGCCTAATGAAGTTCCTGCCTCGCTAATAGAGTCCCTATTTAGCATCAATATATTTCCTGACTCTTCAGTGTATGTAGGCTATTCACATCTGTCCCTGCATATATGCCCAGTCCTACAACCAATACAATGGCCAAGTCAGTTTCGGATGAAAGCCAACTGACCTCCTGATTTATTTTTTGGGCTGTTTTAGGGAAAAATAACAACTTTATGCAGACAGACAACGTGGTAGAAAGTAAACCAAGGGCCCAGTGTTAAACCGCTTTTAGATTTGAAACTAAGGTCATCTACCTCTGCTTTTCATAGGCTGATCTTGTGACCATGACAGGTCTCTTTTAAGGTTTTAGTTCCACTTCCACCATATGGTGTACCATCTTATTATCTTACACCTCATACTCACGATCGGACTTCCATCAGACTTTTCCGTGGATTTTTGTACTAAGGGGCGTTGGCCGTGAGCTGGGTATGCATACACACGGCAGAACTTTTTCAGCCAACATTTACCAAACCACATGGTTTTTCAGCTCTCTACCGCCACCCTTTGGGCAACTTCTGCTACTGTTGTCTGATGTTTAGCATTGGTTCTGAGCATGCGTGTTTGTACTTTGGATTTTAGTCCGATGGACTTGTGTACACACAATCGGATGATCCGATGTAACACATTTGTTGTGGGAAAGTTTGAGAGCATGCACAGTTGTCCGTTGAAAGAAAGTCCGATCGTGTGTATGGGCCTTTATAGTGATATCCAATCCAGGCCACTGTGCATTTTTAATACATAAAATCTCTGTACTCCTGTTTTAGGTTTACTATTCTTTAAATAGCAGTTTAAATGCTGGCTACACGCTCTTCGTTGGCTCCTTGTGAAGTGGGTACAATCCTTCCACAGATGTACATTAAGGAGGAGCATACAGGCCTATGAATTTGTGAACACACTGAGTCAATGCATAATGAAGGCACAGAACGGCTGATTAAACAGTCTGTTTCATTCAGTGTAAATCATTAGTGAAATTGCATTAGCATGAAAGATAAGAGAGAGTAACGATATCCTCCTTGGTACATAATAATAACTGCAAATGACATTGAGGGTTGCTTCTGCTGGCATAACATAAACCACAGGAGACCAAGCAACCAGCGAGAGGATTGCACATCACCTTAAAGTGATAGTCCCCACAGGATGGAACAACTTGTAAACAAGTTAACACTGGGTCATAATTACAAAGATTGCGAGTCGCTGTCACCAGCATTATTAGTAGGGATATACCAAGCTTTTAAAAAAGAACGCATAGTGGTTTTCTATGTCATTTATTTATTTATTATGGTCAAGAATAAAAATAAAACAATTAAAAAAGGTGAAGGAGAGCAGCAATATTTGAAAAAAAACCTTAGTTAGACTTACCGGTAACGGTATTTCTATGAGTCTTTCAGGACAGCACCTGGACAGCACCTGGAGAGAGCGCAGCTCCACCCACTTCCCAGGAAACACTGCAGTCAATGCTATAAATTCCGCCCCCTTCCACCATGGCCTCAGTTGTTCACGAGTACCTCCGGCCACGCTGAAATTAGATAAGCAGAACATAGAAACTACACACATTAGCATATATATATATTATCTTTAATAATAAAAGGGCGGGTTATCGGTGCTGTCCTGAAAGACTCATAGAAATACCGTTACCGGTAAGTCTAACTAAGGTTTTCTCACCTCGTCTTTCAGGACAGCACCTGGAGATGATAACCGAGTACTTACTCTAGGGTGGGACCACCGCTTGCAGGACATTCCTGCCAAAAGACTGCTCTGACACAGAGAGCAAATCCATCCTATAATGACGAGCGAAGGTGGAAAAGCTCGTCCACGTTGCCGCTTTACAGATGTGTTCTGGTGAAGCTCCAGCCCGTTCTGCCCAGGAAGTTGCCACCGCCCTAGTAGAATGGGCCATAACTCCCGGAGGGGGATCCAAACCTTTAGCTTTGTATGCCTCATGGATAGCCATGCGCAACCATCTAGCCAGCGTACTTTTGGAAGCCCCATGCCCCTTGCGGGATCCTGAAAACAGAACGAAAAGCGAATTCGCCTTTCTGAACTCGCTAGAGACCTCTAGATAGCGTCTAATGCATCTCCTGACATCTAAGGAATGGAATTCCCTCTCCTTCGGACAAGAAGGAGTTGGACAAAAGGTAGGTAACACTATTTCCTGCGTCCTATGAAATAATGACACTACCTTCGGAAGAAAACTCGGATCAGTTCTTAATACTACCCTATCAGGGAAGATTGACAAAAAAGGCTCCAAAACGGAAAGCGCCTGAAGCTCGCTAACCCTCCTCGCTGAGGTGACCGCTACCAAAAGCACCAATTTTAAAGTCAGAAACTTTACAGAGGCGTCTACCAGTGGTTCGAAGGGCTTTTTAGTCAAACCCCCCAGGACCACTGATAAATCCCACTTGGGAAAAAATTTAAACGGGGAAGGCCTAGCCCTGGCTAAGGCCTTAAAAAATCTGATGACGTAGGGCTCTAGAGATAAACGTCTCTCTAGAAACACTGACAAAGCCGCCACCTGTGCTTTCAAGGTGCTGGCTGCCAGACCCTTATCCATACCGTCTTGTAAAAACTCCAAGACGGAACAAGTATTCAAAGGAGAATAATTTTTACCTTCACACCAAGAATTGAAAACCTTCCAAGTCTTGAAATAGATGGCCCTTGTGACCTCTTTCCTGCTACTAAGTAGCGTATCTACCAAACGTTTGGACAAACCCTTCCTGCTAAGAATTAGCTCTTCAGTAACCAGGCCGTGAGTCTTAACCGACTCACGTCTGGATGAAGTAGAGGACCCTGAAAAAGTAAATCTCTTCTGACTGGCAGAACCCAGGGATCTTCTACCGTCAGTTCCAACAGACTCGAAAACCAAGGCCTCTTGGGCCAGTACGGGGCTATCAGGATCAGAGTCGTCTTCTCCTCCTGAAGCTTCCGTAACACTAAGGGAATGATCTGAACTGGGGGGAAGGCATAGCACAGGCGGAAGGGCCAGCGTTGAACTAACGCATCTAGACCCTCTGCCTGGTCCATTCTGTTTAGAGAGAAATAAGCCGGAACCTTGGCATTGGACTGGGCCGCGAACAGGTCTATCTGAGGGGTTCCCCACTTGTTTACTAGCTCTTGGAAGACCTCCGGGCATAAACACCACTCCGATTCCAGAACCCTAGTCCGACTTAAAAAGTCTGCCAGCAGGTTTAGGCTGCCTTTCAGGTGTACTGCCGATAGGGAAGCCAAGTTCACCTCTGCCCAGGACAGAGTCTGTAAGGCCAGACTGAGGAGTACCTTGCTTCTCGTGCCCCCCTGTCTGGATACATACGCCACCGCTGTGGCGTTGTCTGACAGAATCTGGACATGTTGGTCCAGAATCAGCTCCTGGAAGGCCCTTAGCCCTAACCAAATGGCCCTGAGTTCCCTCCAATTGGACTCTTCCCTCGTCCAGGATCCTTGTGCCATCTGCCCGTTCAGGTGAGCACCCCATCCCCACGAACTCGCGTCCGTAGTTAGGACCCTTGTAGTGAGGAAGGACCAAGACAGACCTAGGCGCAGATTTGCCTGGCCTCTCCACCACCAAAGTTTCCTCTTCACTGAAGACGGAACTCTGAATCTCTTCTCCAGGGATTCCCCATGGGTCCAATTCTGAAGGATCACCTGTTGTAGATCCCTTGAATGGAGACGAGCCCACTGCACCGCCGGAATGGCGGCCGTGAGTAAGCCCATTGTGGACATGGCTGAGCGCACAGAAATCGGCACATTCGTCTGAATTGTCTTCACCGCAGCCTGAACTTTCTCTATCTTTTCTTCTGGTAGAAAGATTTTCCCCTGAACAGAGTCTATAACGTATCCTAGAAAGACTATCCTCTGGGAGGGCACTAGATTTGATTTTTCTTGGTTCAGGATCCAACCGAGCCCTTCCAAATGAGCCTGGGTCCTCCTCAGGTCCAGGAGAAGCTGCTCCTCCGACTTGGCGAACACCAGGAGGTCGTCCAAGTATGGAATTATAGAAATCCCCCTGAGCCTTAGGGGTGCTAAGGCCCCTGCCACCACCTTTGAAAAGACTCTGGGAGAGGAGGAAAGGCCGAATGGGAGGGCTCTGAATTGAAAATGTCTCACTCCGCTCTCTGTTCTGATGGCTAGGCGCAGATAGCGCTGGGAGGAAGTCCTGATCGGGACGTGCAAATATGCATCCCTTAAATCTATTGATGCTAGAAAGCACCCCAAGGGAAGAAGCTTTCTCACCGAGTATATAGAGTCCATGCGGAATCTCTTGTACCGGATAGCTAGATTCAGGACTTTTAGGTTTAAAATTAACCTGAATTTGCCCGACGGCTTCCTTACTAGAAAAATATGGGAGTAACAGCCCTCCCCCTGTTCTCTCTGGGGTACTGGCGTAATCACCCTCTGTTGGAGAAAATCCTCCACTAAAGTCAGCATAGCCCGAGACTTCTCTTGTTCCCTGGGCAATTGGGTCACATAAAACCGCGACGGTGGTTTTACCGAGAACTCCAGTGCGTATCCCTCTGCAATCAGTTTGAGTACATACGGACTGGACGTCGCCTCTGCCCACTGTGGAAGGAAGGCTTGGAGCCGACCACCCACAGCTGGGAGACCGTCACTGGGGCTTAGCAGGCTGGCTGGGGGAGCGAAATAACACCCCAGGCTTCCCGCGGCCCCTCTGGGACCGCCAAGGTCTACCACCCTGGCCTCTTTGTGCCTCCTTAGGACCCTTGGCTTGGAAAAAAGGACGAAAATTTTTCTTGGGCCCCGAATCTACCTTTTTTAAAGGAAGAGCCTTCTTTCTATCTGCCGTCCTATCCAGGACGGTGTCTAGTCCTGTGCCAAAAACCAAGTCTCCTTCAAAAGGTAACCCACACAGTTTCAGCTTAGAGGCTGTGTCCCCCTGCCAGGTCTTAACCCATAAGGCCCTTCTGGTTGAATTTATCAACGCCGAGGATCTGGCGGAGAGCTTCACGGATTCAGCCGAAGCATCCGCTATATAGCCTACCGCTTTCATAAGGACTGGAAAGGACTCCAAAAGCTCTCTACGAGAGGTACCAGCCTCGATGTGACCTTTAAGCTGATCCAGCCAATGCTCAAGGTTTCTGGCCACCACAGTGGATGCCATAGCTGGTTTAAGATTAATCAAGGAGGTATCCCAGGCTTTTTTGAGCAGGCTATCTGCTCTTTTATCCAGGGGATCCTTAAGGGCACCTGTATCCTCAAAAGCTAGGTCCGTATTGCGCGAAACTTTTGAGAATGCTGCATCCAGTTTAGGCCTTTTATTCCAGGCCTGCGTTGGATCCTCATCGAAAGGAAATCTCCTTTTCAGAGATTTAGAAAATAAGGGTGCCTTCTCTGGGTCCTTCCATTCTCTTTTAATTGTCTCAGACAATACTTTATGTACCGGGAAGGTACGATGTTTTACCTCATCCAAACCCTGGTACATCCTGTCATGCAAGGACAGCTGAGTCGCATCTTCTTTAATGTTTAGGGTAGAATGAATTGTCCTTAATAGGTCATCAACCTCCTCTAAGGACAGTTTATAGCGTGAGGAAGAAGTATCCCTTTCTTCTTCATCCTCCGCCTCTGATCCTGAAATAACATTTTCAGGTTCCTCCTCCTCGGACTCACTGTCTAACCTTCTAGATGTGGAGGGGGTACTGGCCCTGGCCTTAGATCCTTTAGTCGGACCCTTGTCCAGGAAGGAGCGAAAAGACTGGAAAGTCTGGTGCAACTCCTCCCTAAATGAAGAGAGCAACTCCCCCGTTCCCTTGACGGTGGGCTGCTCAGAGGCCGAACTAGTAGAGGCTTCCCCCCTGACAATCTCCGCAATACAAGTTTTGCATAAAGGTTTGGTCCAGTTCCCTTTAAGGGAAGCTTTACAAGTAGCACACCGCTTCTTGGAAGGAGGAGGTTCTACCACTTTAAGTTTTTCTTTAACTTTCTGAAACGACACAAAGGACAACAACGCTATGTTTAACCTTTGTACGCCAGCCAACAAAACACACAAGTGCACACAGCTAGTGAACAAATAAAAACCAGCACCCATCACCGCTGTACCAGAAAACTACACGCACCCACAGAAGTGACTAGGGTGAGTGAGGCAGGCTCCCCTCCCCCGAAGGGGCAGAAAAGAGGGACATAACAACACCCTGGTATATTGACCCTCGCTGGGTCTCCTACCTGGGCCGGGCTGGTGCTTGTGGCTCCTGCTCCCGCCACCTCCGCTGCGTCTTCTGGCTCCATGGTCCCAGAACGCTGCGGGCGTGCGACAGCTCTTTTAAATCTCCCGGGTTCCTCTCGCCGCTGCGAGACCCGGAAATAGCACCGCCGAGGCTCACTCCCCCTCCTGCGTTCCAGGCGGCCGGAACCGGAAGCCGCCACGCGCCGCCGGAAGTCCCGCCTCCACCCGGAAAGGACGTCACTACGCCCTCCGCTCCGGAGCCTCGTATGCCGGAAGGACGGCACCTGACCGCCCCCCCGCAAGCTACGATGCCCGGACTAAGGGAGCGGGACCTCCAGCAGCCTCTGTCCTCGCCGGACCGAAGAGGAGAAGCACCCGACCTTCACCCGCGCGTCAGGGGAGAAGTCGAGTCCGCCTCTGGAGGATCACCTCCTAATACCTAAAACACCGGTATGCTCAAACAAAATCCACCTTCCCCGCCTGGGGAGAGAACAGCACACCCCTGGTTCCCTGCAGCGCTTCCACCATGGCCGGAGGAAACACTACAACTGAGGCCATGGTGGAAGGGGGCGGAATTTATAGCATTGACTGCAGTGTTTCCTGGGAAGTGGGTGGAGCTGCGCTCTCTCCAGGTGCTGTCCAGGTGCTGTCCTGAAAGACGAGGTGAGAAAATATTAAAGAATGGACACTATATATGAAGAAAACTTTGACGGCACAGAAAAAAGATACGCTATCACCTATTTTGATGTATACAAGCCTCAAAATTAGAATATGTTTGGGGGTTGTACACTTTATATTTTAGATCTTAGATTCTACATTTTCTGTGTAGCGCCTGTGTACTTTCGTACAGGTGCTATATTCAAATTTAGTGGGAGAATGAGAGAGTTATGTTGTCGCAAAATCTGGATTGTCCTGTGGGTCAGTCTGTGCCCCAGAGATGCAGTCTCATCTCTGGGCGGCAGGTGGCACCAGAGGGGTCCAGGCGGAGCCGCTTCTTCCCTCGCGGGGTATTTCTGTGGCGGAGGCCATTGTTCGGGGTTCTCCGCGGGTTCCTGGTTCCAGGTGCGGCACCCACCTTTAGGGTGACCAGACATCCCCAGTTTCAGGGGACAGTCCCTGGATTGAGGACACTGTCCCCGGACCAAGTCTGTCCCCGGTTTTGTCCCCAGATTGGATTTGAACAGGGGCTGGGGCAATTTCAAAGACAGTCAGTGCAAAATAAAAAATAAAAAAAATCTGAATTGCACTCCCCCCGCTAGCTTAGGGGGGTGTATTTTTTCCATTATTTGTGCCCCTTTCTGATTATCATGTGCTGTTTGAAGCGGAGGGAATTTTTCTTCATTTTCGGGTGCATGCCCATTCAGCTCCGCTCGCATGTTCTTCTGCCTTGGCTCAAGTCCCGGCCAACCGCCTGCCTGCTTATCTCCTTGGCTTTCCTTTGTGATCTTCCTCCGCTCCCCACCCAGTAGTAGCCTGGACCCGGAGAGTAAGACTTGACAGGCTGTGAGGTGGTGCAGCAGTGGCGACGGGGATTGAGTCACTTATTGCCGCCATTACTAGTAAAAAAAATGTCCCCGGTTTTCATTTTAAAAATCTGGTCACCTTACTATAGGGGGTTTAATACTGAACGAGTGGAAGGGACTAGGAGTGCTTAAAGCGGGAGTTCACCCGAATTTTTTTTTTTAACATTGGATTGAGGCTAATTGTGGGAAGCACAATCGGGTGTTTTTTTTTAAATCAATGCAGTACATACCTTTTTAGAGATCGATGTTCTCCGCGGCTTCCGGGTATGATCTGCGGGACTGGGCGTTCCTATTTGATTGACAGCCTTCCGATCATCGCATACAGCGTGTCACGAGTTGCCGAAAGAAACCGAACGTCGGTGCGGCTCTATACGGCGCCTGTGCACCGACATTCGGCTACTTTCGGCAAATCGTGACGCGCTGTATGTGACGGTCGGAAGGCTGTCAATCAAATAGGAACGCCCAGTCCCGCAGCCCATACCCGGAAGCCACGGAGAACATCTATCTCTAAAAAGGTATGTACTGCATTGATTTAAAAAAAAACACCTGATTGTACTTCCCACAATTAGCCTCATTCTAATGTTAAAAAAAATTTTTTCGGGTGAACCCCCGCTTTAATGTCCGCGGGTTAGGGGCACAAATTACTTGCCTTGGGTGCTGACAACCCACGCTACGTCACTGGTGCTGCTCTGGAATTATTTCCAGGGATGGTTTTTATGCTCAGCCCGGCCCTGTCAAGCATGGTATATTTCTTCTGCAATAAAGGGACGGCATTCTTTTTTTTAATTATTATTCAGACTTTATAAGAAAGGTTATTCATTGGTTGGATCATGCTCGCATAGCTGCCCACCTCTGTGTGTCTGTAGGTACCTATCATTACATTTTATTAAAGGTTCACTTTCACAAATTAGATCATAGACAGCAGTAGAAAAGCACAAGCACCATGCTTTAGCTATGCAGTAAACTGTAATACAAATCCTGCTAGCAGAAAACAATAACTCTTCAGAAAAAGAACGTCAAAGCAAATAATAATGAATGACACAAACACATGGGAGCTCTTGTCTTTTATTGAGCAACAAAAACCACAAAAAAATAATCAGGTTTCAAAGTAATAATTTAGCCTAACTAACTTGGCATCTGCACAAATTCTAATATGGAACTCCTAATAAATAATGAAGAAACAGGCTGCTGTGTGACTTCCATTTAAATATCAGGTCAGAAATTTTGGGCACTGTTTATGTTTTTTGTATTCTTTCCATAATTTTATGGGTTTTATTTAGTACCTGCTGCAGAAGACACACAGCGGCCATGAATCTGTATTTCAAGCAGGAGAGAAGTCGGGGAATGTCCTTGAGAGATGTGGACAGAACAATGGGCAGCAGCTACTTCTGGATTCTATTTGCATCCTTTGTCTGCACTAGACATGTATTAACCATTATTTATTTTGACTAAGTAGACGTTATTCAGTGCTAGCTCAGCGCCCCTCACTAATTCCCTGTGGCTCCCTGCACTGCCTCCCATATTACAAGCACACAGCAATTTCTATTTGCAATAAAAGTGCCGTATGTTTTCCCAGGAAGGTACACAGACAGATATATTATTTTAACTGCACTGGCACATAGAGATACACGCTTCATTCTCCTGTGAATTATGCTGCAAGGGAAAAGTTCCAAACCTTAGCACACAGAATGCATTCTGGTTCTAGGCCATATATACACAAGTGATGGCTCATAGAAGACACGTCTGAAAAAATAAAAAAAGAGTGTCACAGAGTTCTTGAGCCCTCTCCTGGCAGGTGCAGAGCCATGACGCAGCATAGTTAGGCCTCTTGCGTATGGGAGTTAAAAAAAAAAAACACCACATTTTTTATTGATCTAAACACAGGTCCATTGTTGTCTATGTAACAATGAACACAGCTGCGAAAAAAGATCAGTAACACAGAGATGAGTACAGAGCCCTAAAAAAAAAAATATTTTACATTTCAGTGCAGTAATTTAAGTGCATATGCGTGTATATGGATGTGTACGTGCGTATATTACAATACTGGTAATTAGAAAAAGGACGAAGAAGAATTTTACACATGTATACACATTGACATATTTACTTGCCTTTATGCTTGTATATGTACTGAAAGTGTTGTATTTAAATCATTAAAAAAACTTTATCACACTATCCATGCCTCTCTGTGGCTTTTCATGTGGAGCATAAGTTTGCGGATAATTGGTTTGTTTGATAAAATTATGAACTTTAATTATTATTAACCACTTGCTTACTGGGCACATATACCCCTCTCCTGCCCAGGTGAAATTTCAGCTTCCGGCACTGCGTCGCTTTAACTAACAATTGCGAAGTTGTGCCACGTGGCTCCCAAACAATATGTTTTACTTGTTGCTACAATAAGTAGCCCAATTTTTTAAAAAAAAAAAAATGTTTTCCTCAGTCTAGGCCGATACGTATTCTTCTACATATTTTTGGTAAAAAAAAAAAAAAAATCGCAATAAGCAACTGGTTTGCGCAAAAGTTATAGCTTTATTTTTACAAAATATTGGACGGAATTATTATTATTTTTACTAGTAATGGTGGCGATCTGTGATTTTTATTGGGACTGCGACATTATGGCGGACACATCGGACACTTTTGTTACATTTTTGGCACCATTCACATTTATACTGCGATCAGTGCTATAAATATGCACCAATTACTGTATAAATGTGACTGGCAGGGAAGGGGTTAACACTAGGGGGTGAGGAAGGGGTTAAATGTGTACCCTGCATAGTGTTTCCAACTGTGGGGACTGTACTACACACACAGATCCACGTCCTTGTCTGTGTAACCGCGGGTGCTTGGTGGACATCGTGGCCGCCAGGCACGCGCATCGCTTCTCAGTGATGCGGCGGGCACGTGCGCACCGCCGTCGGCGGCGCTCGCGCGCCCCCAGTGGCTGGAGGCCGAAAGCCGTATATAGACTGCCTCCCGGCAATTGGCATCCACACTGCGGCCGTGCAAAGTCGTACGGCCGGCAGGAAGTGGTTAATTTACTCATATTCACATATTCGTTTTTTTTATATATACTCTGTTTTTTAGTACACTTTTGATGCGCCCTTTACTGTTTCACACTACACCCTGACCCAGATTCATAGCTCAGGCTTAACAACAAACCAATTTACATCTAGCACTCTAAAGGGTGCTACATACTGTACATGCAAAGTCTTTACAGAACATTTTACTCAGGAGATTTCTCTGAACATGATATTACATATAGGGCCAGTTAACACCAGAACGTGGTGCGAGAATCCTGCGTTTCAAGCGCCTTTCCTGCACTGCATTCAAAACGCACTGTTGTGATTTGCAGCGGGTATTAATGTTAACTTAAAGCGGGATTCCACCCGCAATTATTATTTTTTTTAAAGTCAGCAGCTACTAACAGTGTAGCTGCTGACATTTACTAAGGACACTTACCTTGTCCTACGTGCCCGCGCTGATGGCCCCCCCCGATGCCGATCCCACGATCGATGCAGGTCCCGCGCCGCCATTCACACTAGGGGAAACAGGCAGTGAAGCCTTACGGCTTCACTGCCCATTTCCTACTACGCCTGTGTGAGTCTCGTGCCGGCTTGTGAATGGGCGGCTGCTCTCTGAGAACACACACAGTTCCCAGAAAGCAGCGCGCCCCATTCACTAGGAGAAGAAGAAGAAGAAAACATTCCGCGGTGCCGAAGAGGCAGATTACGGACTTCCGCATAGCAACAGGTATTTCGGGTGAGTATAATTTTTTTTTTTTTTTCACTTTTATTTTATTTTATTTTTTTAATACTTTTGGCCAAATGTTGTTTTCCTGGGTGGAACTCCGCTTTAATGACACCCCAAACACAGGTAGCAAATGCAGTGCATTTGCCTGCACTGGATTGCACGATACAGGTGTACCATGTATCTGGATGCTGTGCGTTTTTTAAAGTAGTGCATGCACTACTTTTGGTGTGGTCTAGCGCGATTTCAGTCCATTGAAATGAATGAGCTGAAATCACACTGCACCCGGATCGCATGTGAATCACATAAGAACATAAAGCGATTTTCTGTGCGATTCATGGTGTGAACCGGCCCAGACATCAAAAAATGTTTGCATCCGTGTGCAAGAAGCCTAAACATCAGTAAATTATTAGGTCTGGCACATAATACTAACGTATGATTGCTGGATCGATCTAGCAGAAAATTCCTGACCAAAAATGAAAATATGGTCCTTATAGTTTGCACGTTTGCACAAATATATGCATTTATAAAAGTGATTATGCTCGTAAAGTTCTTCTACCTTTTACAATGCTAAATAATATAATGGAGGTGTGATTTACATGTGTATGTGCACATATTCAAATGTAAATTACTAACCAGTAATGCAGTTATTTTTTACTGACCTAAACATGGTGCCATTTTACTGATATTAGGTGCCTGTGTCTCGATCCGTTGGCTCTCTCTCCAATTACGCGGTCGTGCGACCTGGCTCCCAAACAAAATTTACGTCCTTTTTTTCCCACAAATAGAGCTTTCTTTTGGTGGTATTTGATCACCTCTGTAGTTTTTATTTTTTGCGCTATAAACAAAAATAGAGCGACAATTTAAAAAAAAATGCAATATTTTTAACTTTTTGCTATAATAAATATCCCCCAAAAATATGTAAAGAAAAGTTTTTTTCTCAGTTTAGGCTGATACGTATTGATTGGTTTGCGCGAAAGTTATAGCGTTTACAAAATAGGGGATAGTTTTATGGCATTTTTATTAATATATTTTTTTTAATACTAATGGCAGCGATCAGTGATTTTTTTCGTGACTGCGACATTATGGTGGACACATCGGACACTTTTGACACATTTTTGGGACCATTGTCATTTTCACAGCAAAAAGTGCTATAAAAATGCACTGATTACTGTGAAAATTACAGTGAAGGGGTTAACCAGGATGGGGCGCTGTAGGGGTTAAGTGTGCCATAAGGGAGTGTTCTTACTGTGGGGGGGTGTGGCTGTGCGTGTGACGTCACTGATCGTCGTCCCCTAACACAGGGAACAGACGATCAGTGACAGCCACAGTAGGAAGCATGGGGAGAGGTTTGTTTACACTTACCTCTCCCCGTTCTTCCTCTCTGTGACCCGATCGCAGGACACCGGCGGCGATCGGGTCCGCGGGTCCCGTGGGCACGGTCACGAAGGACAGGACCGTGTCGCGATGTGCTCGCGACCCACGACTGGGCATCTTAAAGGGGACATACCTGTACGTCCATATGCCCAGCTGTGCCATTCTGCCAACGTAAATAGTCGTGCGGCGGTCCTTAAGGGGTTAAACGTCAAAGCAATTACATATATATACTGTGGGTAGTCGGCAAGTTGTCGTTCAAAAATACAATACGAATACACTACAACACATTACTTCACTTCCAAAATGTTATTCTGTCGTAGGCGTAAACTCTTTATTTTTTATATGAGATTAGCATGCAAAAAAAAGACGATCGTTCTTCAGATAATCTCATCGTGTGTACCAGGCAGTGAACTGAACGCTTTGTCAGGTTGTAGTAATCTTCCATACTTTATTGCTGGTCTGTTCATAGATGCAGTCACAATGTTTTATATGGAAAACGTTTAAAACGAGAGTGACTGTCCCTGGAAAAGTGCACTCCGTGCAATCAGGTGATCACACCTGTATATAACAATCATAGGGGCAAATCCACAAAAACGTAGCCTAACTTAACTTTTACCATTTAAGTTACACTGGCGGAAAATTTCTACCTAAGTGCCCGATCCACAAAGCACTTACCTAGAAATTTTCGGCCGTGTAACTTAAATGTCTCCGGCGCAAGGCGGTCCTCTTCTGCAGGGGGCGATGACAATTTAAATGAGGCGCGCTCCCGCACCGGCCGTACTGCGCATGCTCGTGACGTCATTTTCCCGACGGGCAGCGTGCGAAATTACGTTACGCCGGGCTTTGTGGATTGCGACGGGACAATAAAGTTGCGTCGGGTAAAAAAAAAGTTACGCGCCGAAAAATAAAATTCAAAATTTTAAAAAAATAGCGGCGATCGAAAAAAAGGTCTGTTTTTACAAGGTGTAACTAGTTTACACTTTGTAAAAGCATCCCTAATTTTACGTATGCAAACGTAAACTTACGCAGAAAAAACAAAGCTGAAAAGCTTTGTGGATCTCCGTAAGTCCTCATTTGCATACGCAAAGCGGCATTTCAACGCGAGATGCCCCCAGCGGCGGATGCGGTACTGCATCCTAAGATCTGACAGTGTAAGTGTCTTACAGATGTCGGATCTTCTGCCTATCTTTGGAAAACTGCTTCTGAGGATCAGTTCCAAAGATAGGCACAGGGATACGCAGGCTGAACAGCAGTTCCGCCTGCGTATCCCTTTTGAGGATTTGGCCCATACCTCCCAACTTTTTGAGATGGGAATAAGGCTGCATTCACACCTTGGCATATTTACGCCCGACGCTCGTGCCGCTGGAGGGGTGAGTTAACATTCATGTCTATGGAGATGGTTCACATCTCCACGCCGAACGCCGAAACGCCGTACGCCTGAAGCTCAAAACAAATCCCGTACCCTTTTTTTCAGGCAGCTTTCGGCGTTCGGCATAGACAACAATGTTAAAACAATGTTTTGTAAAAAAAAAAAAAAAGGTTAAAACGACTTGTTTGCCGCGGTTCAATACGCCGCAATTTGTCGTGGCAAAATACGCTGCGTTATAGTGTGAATGCAGCCTAAGGGACACCTATCAGCAAAAGTATGCAGGCATAGGACACAACCCTTGCCACGCCCCCTTAACCACTTGAGCCCCGAGTCATTGTAAAATGACGGCTTCACGGTGGCTCTGAAAATCCAACAGGACGTCTATTGACGTCCTGGATTCCTCCGGCCACTGGGGGGCGCGCGAGCGCGCCCGACGCGTCCCCGAGATGCCGATGCGCGTGCCTGGCGGTCGCGATGTCCGCCAGGTACCCGCGATCGGTAATGACAGAGCAGGGACGTGGAGCCCTTGTACATAGGGACACAGCATCGGTCACCTCCCCCAGTCACCCCCCTCCCCCCACAGTTAGAACACAATACAGGTATATGTTTAACCCCTTCCTCACCCCCTAGTGTTAACCCCTTCAATGCCAGTCATTTATACAGTAATTAGTGCATATATATAGCACTGATCGCTGTATAAATGTGAATGGCGCCAAAAATGTGTCAAAAGTGTCCGATGTGTCCGCCATAATGTCGCAGTCCCAATAAAAAAAACGCAGATCGCCGCAATTACTAGTAAAAAAAATAAAAAATAATAATAATAATAATAATAATTCTGTCCCATATTTTGTAAGCGCTTATTGCGATTTTTTTTTTATTTTTTACCAAAAATATGTAGAAGAATACATATCGACCTAAACGGAGAAAAAAAAATTTGGGAAAAAAAATTGGGCTATTTATTATAGCAACAAGTAAAAAATATTGATTTTTTTTTCAAAATTGTTGCTTTTTTTTGTTTATAGCGCAAAAAATAAAAACCGCAGAGGTGATCAAATACCACCAAAAGAAAGCTATATTTGTGGGGGAAAAAAAGGGCATTAATTTTGTTTGGGAGCCACGTCGCACGACCGCGCAATTGTCAGTTAAAGCGACGCAGTGCCGGAAGCTGAAATTTCACCTGGGCAGGAGGGGGGTATATGTGCCCGGTAAGCAAGTGGTTAAAGGAGAATTGTACAAAAGAAAAAGATTGGTTAAACCCACAAGTGCTTTTTTTTACTACCATTCCTTTATATTGGCTTTTGGAATTTACAAATGCAGCAATTTAGAAATCAGATTAAAGGTTTATCTCTGGGAAACACTTTTTTAAGATAAAAAGTGAATTTTTTATACAACTTTATAGATCAGACCAAAATGAAGGACAAATGAGGAGGAAAGAGGGACAGAGGGACATTGCTCCAAATCAGGGACAGTCCCTCGAAATCAGGGACATTTGGGAGCAATGTAAACAATCACTTCCATAGCAGAGGCGTGAAGTACAGAGTGTATGGCTACCGTATACAGTTTATCACACTGAACCCACACTAGGAATATAGAGAGTCAACAGAACTTCGTCAAACTGACAGCAAAACAATCAAACCGGAAACGTGCTTTTCTCTAACACTCAGAGGTTAAAGTAGTCCGCAATGCATGCCGGGTGTTGTAGTTTTTCAGTCCGCTCATTCAGTGTGGGACTCTATCAGAAGACTTCATTTCCCATGAGCAGCAGGGGCTCAACCCGGAAGTGGAGGATTGTTGTGTGTTTTTAGTGCTGCTGCTGGAATCATTCACTGTGCTGTGTATAGGAGGTGAGTGAGACTGCATGAGTTCTGTGTACAGCAGGCTCTGTATTAGTATGTCTAGTGTTATTTAATACATTGTTGCAGAATGGGGCTGAGACCTCAGCCTGTTTATCCTGACATATAATACAATGTTACAGCATCATGTATCATCTGTGCAACCAGCCAGATTGTATGGTTTTCCCTATACTTCTGAATGGCTATTCCACCCTGAGCTGTACCTTCAGGCCTTTTGTTATTGCCCTCTGTTTACTTATGTCTCTTATTTACAAGGTGTCAATATTTTCTGAAATACTTTACAGAGAGTAAGGCCTCATGTACACCAGACGTTTTGCTATCTCTCCTAGACGCCTTTCCTCCTGGCAGCGGTCTTTTGGCAGAAAAAACGCCTGTTGCTTGTAAATGTGTTTAGGTGCATCAAGCGCTTGGGCGTTAATTATCTTTTTTGGCCTGAATATTAAACTGTTCTGGACATTAAAATGAATTAATGCTCAAATGCTAATTGCACCTAGCATTATTGCGTGTTTAGACATGTTTACAAGTGCATGTGTGTGTGCGCGCACGCGTCAGCGCAGGCATCTTCCCTACATGGGGCTGTAGTCTTATGGCATGCACAAAAGAGATTTCAATGGAAGCCTGCTAGGCAAAGATGCCACCCTAAGCCCAGGTTCACACTGGGCTGCGGGAATGAAGCCTTGCGTGTTCAGTCGAAATCGCACAATTTCACTCCCGCTGGCGGTCCCGATTTCTGCTGCGATTACAAAGACATCTGTGCAGGTCTCTGCACAGATGTCAATGTAAATCGCAGGCCGCAAATCGCAAAAAGTAGTACAGAAACGACTTTTTGAAATCGGTGCAGCGTCACACTAATTAGGATGGTGCCATTGCTGTCGATTTGAAATGCGATTTGACATGTCAAATCGCACCAGTGTGAACCAGGGCTAAAACGGGAAGATGGGGGCAGCAATTTTGGGACCAGCCAAAAGAAGGAGAAAATAAAGTTTTAAAGGGGTAAGAAGCAGTATGCCGTGTAAATGTAGACCTGCACTGCTTAAGTCTTTAAAAAAGAATTCATGTTTAAAATAACTTCAACCTTTCCTTAATTTTTTCCTTTCCTATACATGGCAGCATACATGTGGTTGGTGCTCTCCCCTAACTTATATGCTGCTATTAACGCAAATCTCCACCCATAAGGAGAAGCGTCGCTTGGTCGCACCCTCCACTGCCTCATTTGGCACTTTGGGGGGGGAAGAGCGTCCCTGGTTTTGAAAGGATCCCGCTCCCACTTCCGGGTAAGATCGCCACATAGCGATCTAAGACATTTCCAGCTCCTCCTCCCACTGCATTCTGGGACACACAGAGGTCCTAGAAGACGGCGGGACAATTCAGAAAGCACAACACAGCTTGCGCGTGCACAGTAGGAAACAGGCTGTGAAGCTGCAAAGCTTCACTTCCTGTTTCCCTTACTACAGATGCCACTACCTGCAACTGAAGCCGAAAGACGAATCGGCTAGGGTACCAACATCACGGCATCCCAGGACAGGTAAGTGTCTTTATATTAATATTCAGCAGCTATGGTTTTTGTAGCTGCTGTTTTTTTTTTTTATAGACTGGAACTCCTCTTTAACCAATTTTATTGGCCATTAAAATGAATAATTAACATAATTACCGCTACATGTGTGTGCGCATGTCGGCGCAGGCATTTTCCCCACATGGGGCTGTAGTCTTATGACATGCACACATGAGTGGCTCAATGGACCCCTGCTAGGCAAAGGAGCTAAGCCTGGGGGCAGCAATAATGGGACCAGCCAAACAAAGAAGAAAATAAAGTTTTAAAACGGTTAGAAGCAGCATCCCATGTAAATGTAGACATGTATTGCTGAAATCTTGAAAAAAGAATTAAGGTTTAAAATACTGTAACTTCAATCTTTCAATAGTTTTCCTTTCCTGGTGCCTATACATGGCAGCATACATGTGGTTGACACTCTGCCCTTACTTGTATGCTGCTATTAAGACGCACACATGCGCACACACACAGCAGTAATCTGGTCTTTACACTTACCAGTTTTAAGATTCTGGGATGAAACCCATACCACCCAGAATAAACTTCAGAGGACCAAATCTTGCTCTCCAGTTTCTGTAAACTACTCCAGCATATACTGGGATCATGTAAATGACAACAAATAAATAAACAAAGAGCAATGATGCAGAGATCAATAGTAGGCGTAATAAAATGGAAAGTGAAAAATAGCAGTGCACTTCATGTGCCTAGGCACTCCCGTGTATTGAGATTGAGGCACTGCTACCTTTGACTGCTAATCTCTTGAGATTTGGTGATGTCACTACACACTGTTCTCCTTGCTGGAGAGATAGTGTACCAGAGGTCTTGTAGTGGCAGAATCTCACTACTTCTGCTTGCTTCATTCTTTTGAGCTGTGCTTTCTGAACTTCTCTTGCTACTTGTTGAATATTACCTAATTTATCGCCATATCACCAGCCATTAGGGGGAGATTCTGACATGTATGCTGCTAACGTGATTATTCTTGATATTTATTACAGGTCATGTGAAGATTTGGCATAGCGTGGAGCAAATGGCAACGTGGATCCACATAGGATTGTGAAGTGCCTGCCTAGTCTGCATTTGCAGGATATCGGTGATGTGACCAGAAATGAATTCTGGTATAGGCCTAAAGCCACCCACATCCCTTCAAATTACCAGTAGAAGACTTTCTTCAAGAGCTGATAGTGTGAAAAATGTCTGCGTCCTTGTCACCAGAAAGACTTTGGGCTCCTTCCCAAAGGGTGCCTACAATAACCACAGGATTAATATGAACATTTTAAGAAAAATTGTATGTCAGGTAATGTGAAAGAAACAAAGGAAATTAAAACTCTAATAAGGCTTACCTGTAGGTACAGTGAATATCTCCTAAACCTGCACGGTTTAGGAAATATTCACACTGCATGCGCTCTGAAGGTCTGGCATAGATTCTAAAGCACTTAAAAATATAGTTGATATTTACAAATTGTCTTATATCTTCCTTTAGAAAACCACACAGTTTCGCAAAGTTTGGACAAAACATTCAAAGTCTGCTATCAACTATGTCAATGGAAGAATTTACTTTGCCAACTTTGGGTGCTGTTTCAGCAGGTAATGAGTTAATTTATATGTGTGTAATCAGATTGTACTTACTATGCAAGTCTCCGCATTACAGTATGGCTGGGTGAGCAAAGGTGCTCAAAAGGTGTTGGTTTTTTTTTTTTTGGTTGTTTTTTATTTAGCATAGAAAATAATTCGCATACAAATGGCAGGTAAGTGAAATGTGTATTAAATTATAAATCAACAAGACCGTTTACCCCAACAGTAGGAAATTAGCAGAATGGCCGTTCCCTTCCACACAAACCTCCGTTCCCCTAAAAAGACCAAGGCACTTACTAACCTCCCCCCTCAGGTGACATAAATATACATGAAACCATGGGCAATTGCAGATGGAGTATATTACTCTAAAACCCCGTCTTTTATAACAGTGTACTGTACTTGTCCCCCCAACTTCAGTTGGGGCTTATCAAAAAACAGTGATCTTGCAGCGTCTCCTCACCCCTTAACCATTCAGTGATGCATATCCTCCTGCAACGTATCCTTTGAGTCCACCCACCAAAACCACACCTTTATAAACTTCTTGGGGGATCCCCGGGCCTCATACGGTATAGAAGAATGTCAGCATTTACTACCTTCAACCGCATCCCTAATGTTGGTTGTTTTCTATGGATCCACCTCCTTGCGATGAGCTTCCGGACCCCAAAATACAGAATCCTAAGAAATTATTTGATTTTACACTGTTCAACTCCTCTTGGTCAAAAATTCCCAATAGGCAACGCAAGGGGGAGCATATATATTGGGGAGATCAAATTTGTCGGCTATAAATTCAGTCACCATAGACCATAATGCCTTTATTTTGGTACACTCCCACACCATGTGAATAAAAGTCCCTTCCGCCCCAAGCATTTGTGACAAGTTGCAGAGTCTCTCTTACGCACAAAATAATCTAACCGATGTATAATACATCTGATAGGAGGTACCTAAGCTGAATGTCGAACAGAGCCCTGAATTTTTTTACTGTGGTATCTGTCTGATGGTCGTAATAGAGAAGTGCATCACATACATACCACGAGGGATCTGAGAAATATTCAATCAAGCTCAGAAATTACATGTTTATTCATTCGGTTCTAGAATTTTTATTTTTTCCCAAGGGTAGGCACTGCACTCCTATTTTTTTTTTTTTTTTATTATTTATATATTGTTTTCTTCAGTACAAAAAATCTAGTTAAAATACATACATCTTTATACATAAAACACATTGTATGAATTTTAAAGTACACACTATACCCATATCCCACCCTCCTCTCCCCCTTACACCCCACCATCTTATGTGTATCTCACACACAAACTCTTTCCCTACTGCAGTATAAGCTTTTTCCTCTTCTCTCTTTCTCTCCTTTTTCTTTTTCCTTTTTCCCCCTACACTGCACTATATAGTTGAAGTAAATGCCCAGATGCTCACCTATGAACAAATCCATATATATCCAATACTGGTTTAGCGGCATTCACGGGTCTTGCCGAGGAGGCAAATTAAAACAGTAGTGTGTTTTTTGTTTTTTTTGTTTTTTTTTGTCTGTTTGTGATTTAGCTCAGTCCATCTTTCTCAAGGGAGATGGACATCGAAATGTTGACAATAAAAACACTGCTGTTTTTGATCCCTTTCCTCTGCAAGACCCGTGAGTGCCTCCAAACCAGTATTGGAGATATATTATGTATGTATATAAACTTGCTGCTTTATATAACACAGGTTTTTCTTAGCCTGACCCTACTTTCCTTACTGCAGTTAAAGGGTTAGTAAAGGAAAAAATGTTTGTCCTTTAAAATAACAAACATGTTATACTTGCCTCCACTGTGCAGTTCGTTTTGCACAGAGTGGCCCAGATCCACGTCTTCTGTGGTCCCTCGGCGGCTGTCCCTGGTCCTCCCCGCAAGTACTGACCACAGTCATGTGAGAGAGCTCGCATGGTGGTGAGCAATTGCGGGCGCGCTCCCGTGATACAGCGAGCTGCCATAGCCGCTCACTGTATCACTCGGCCCCGCCCCTCGGCGCGCCGCGTCACTGGATGTGATTGACAGCAGTGCCAGCCAATGGCTGCGCTGCTCGCAATCCATCCGCTCTAGCCAATCAGCGGCCAGGCTGAGCGGCGAAGAGGATGTCTGGACCGGGCACGGGACTTTCGAGGGGTCAGGTAAGTATAACGGAGGTTCGGGGGGGGGGGCTTTATCAGATGTGTTTTCACCGTAATGCATAGATTTCATTAAGGTGAATTTTTTTTTTTTTTCTTTACAATTCCTTTAAGGAGTAAAAACAATGATGAAGCAACTGCAAAATGATGATGTGAAAAACCAAAGCAATAGACCTCTGACTTGCCTTTGTATTATGCAGGGAGTTACAGGAAATAAAAATAGATACATTCTGGTAACAAGTCTTATCATTAAAAATTTATCAAGTCTGTCAGTTTTTCAGGCAGATCTGATCGGACCTTTCACTCTAGGCTATGGAGCAGTGGATGTCAGTGGTGACGTATCTGCCGCTATCTGATCCAATCCTGTCTGCAAAATACAGAGGGATGGTGGTCCTATTTAGCATCCGTCAGGTGGATAGGATCGGATGAAAACACAGGCGGTCCGTTTTCACCTGACCGACCTGTCATCCACCTGCTGAGCAAGCAGAATCCGTCAGGTGGAGGCGCCCGTGTGAAAGGGGCCTTGAATGTTTTTTTTTAACACATATTTGAAGATGGTGAAGTTCATCCTTTTAACTGTGGGTTAGTTTACCTAGAAAAAAAGTTAAACTAACACCATTCACCTTTCCCATCCCCCCCCTGGTTTGCATGGTACTTGGTGCTCAGTGTGTGCTGAGCTGTCAGTGCCCACACAGCCAGTGTAGCGGTCCAGGGATTTGAAATCCCAGCTCTTCTGCCTCTTCTTTTTAAAGTGCTTCCAGGATGGATCACAGATTCTCTGTGCTGTTACTGACCCATCAGAATCTCTTTGATACGTCCAGGTAGTGCTGCAGAGAGAAATATGAGTAAAGCAGGGTTTTCAAATCCCCGAACTGCTACACCAGCTGCATGGGCACTGACAGATCATCATCCACTGAGGTAAGTAGAGGAGGGGACTGGTGGAGGGTGTTCTGAAAAGGTGAAATTAAACTTTAAAGAAACCAATCAAATTTTACCCTAGCAAAGTAAAAAGTAGTTTCTGATTGTTTTTTATTGCTCACTTTGGCTATTGTTTGCTTTTTGGGGTTAATAAATAAGACCTGCTTGAGTAAAAAAAATCAAAATGGAGTGGTAATTAAGTATTTTTATCGTTTTGTGCAGTATTTCTTCAAAACCACAGCAACTGTATGAAATGCCCAGATGTCTAAAATCAGAAAAGATTGAAGATGCAATGTTATGTGAAGGTGCATTGGTAAGTACCTTGTAGTAGCAAGGAGGAGGTTCACTTTAAGGCCCCTTTCACACTGGGGCGGGAGCCGCGGTGGCGGTATAGCACCGCTAAAAATAGCGGCACTATAACGTCGGATTTGCCGCGGGATTCGGCCACTAGCGGTGCGGTATTAATCCCCGCTAGCGGCCGATAAAGGGTTAATACCGCCCACAATGCGCCTCTGCAGAGCCGTATTGCGGGCGGTATTGCCACGGTTTTCCATTGTTTTAAATGGGAAGGAGCGGTATACACGCCGCTCCTCTCACCGCTCCAAAGATGCTGCTGGTGGGAGATTTGTTTTCTCTCCTGCCAGCGCATCGCCTCAGTGTGAAAGCCCTCGGGATTTCGCATTGAGTATGCAGTGCAGGAGTTTTTCAGGCGGTAAAGCATCGCTATTTTTAGCGCTGTACCGCCTGAAAAACTCCTCAGTGTGAAAGGGGTCTAAGGCTGGGTTCACACTGATGCAAATTGGATGCAGGTTTTCCCACATCAAATTTGCATGACAAGAGGGTGTGACCGGCTCTCAATAGAGCCAGTTCACACACCTCAGGGGAAGCTGCAGAGCAGATTGCACAAGGGTCCTGTGCATCTTTGGCTCAGTTTCAGGTCTGAATTCAGGCAACAATTTTGGGCCTGATTCGTCCCTGAAACGGAGAACAGGGACATTCCGTACCCCTGCTGTGTGCGGAGAACAAGGACATTCCGTACCCCTGCTGTGTGCGGAGAACAAGGACACTCCATACCCCTGCTATGAGCGGAATCCGCACACGGTGTGAACCTAGCCTCAAATAACAATGTGCACTTCTAGGTTTGGTTCTACTGTGAGTCTACACCTACATGATGATTTCTGCTTTGGTTTGTGATTTTCATGTCAACTATGTTACTCTGATCACTTAAAAAATCTGGATGACTATATAAATATTTTTTATTGCTCAGGGGGAGGCTCTTCCTCAGCCATCGGACTATACCTCCTCGTTGCTTGCCATAACTGGTCACAACTGGCTGTTGCGTATTGCTGCTGACACTGGGGAGACATTGCAGAAGGTCTACCTCGGGTCATACAGAAAATTCAGGTAATGTCTGCTAAAATCTGATGCATGATCCAGTAACTAAACTATCAACTGGGAAATTCCTTTTCCAAACATGTAGTCTGATTCCAGCTGTTGTTTGGCATATTAGGCTACCAAGTACAAAATCCTCAATCCGACTGGTCATTACTGGCCATGCCACAATTTGCAATTTTCGGCAAATAGAGGTCAGCAGTGTTTTTGTTTTAATTTTAGGTATGTATAGAAAAGCTTCTTCTCCTGAGGTGTATTCTATTGCCCAATGGCTGCATTTATTTTTTGTATAATTACATTTTTTAATGACTGGTAATTACAGTTCCTGCTGTAGTTTTGGCATGCTAATATGAGAGCTGCGGCTTTTATGTCGGCTTTTTTAGAGTCGGCACTACAGCAGAATGCAGTGTCGTATGATACAACATGATCTGAATCTTAAAAGTACCCACAGCCTCCCTTCTTCCTTGGAACACTTTCCTTGCCTGCACACAACTACCCTTTGCCTACTTCTCCTACAGTCTATTGCAAAACAACTAGGGATCGACCGATTATCGGGAAGGCCGATATATGCATTTTCAGAAAAATCACTGTGGCTTTGACTATTCACATAACGCCTTGTGTTTAGTAAATGGTTCACAGAATACAAGGTGTGCAAGGTGCAATTTTGCAATAGATTGCATAGCGACATCTGGGCAATAGAGTGCACCTCAGGAGAGCTAACTTTTCTCTTTACACACCTAAAATTAAATATGCCTGGCATAAATGCATTGAAAAGTCCTCACTTCAGGTTTTTTTTTGTTTTCAGGCAAACTTAAATGTAATGGAGATGTCGGGCCAGATTCAGAAAGAGTTATGCCGGTGTATCAGTGATACGCCGGCATAACTCACACTTTGCGCCGGCTTATCTGTTTTTCTGTATGCCGAAAACAAGATAAGCCGGTTTGCAGCAAAGATCTGACAGGCGTAATTGTATTACACCGTCGGATCTTAACTGCAATTTTAAAATGGCCGCTGGGGGCGTTCTCGCTGATTTACGCCGAGAATATGTAAATCAGCGAGATACACCAATTCACGAACGTACGCGGGCCCGACTCAGTCACTTTACGCCATTTACGTAAGGGTTTTCCCGGCGTAAAGATAAAGCTGCCCAAAGCAGGCGCATCCTATGTAAGTATGGACGTCGTGACCGCGAGAAATTTGAAATTTTTTACGTAGTTTGCGTAACTCGTCCGTGAATGGGGATTTACGTAGATTACGTTCACGTCGAAAACACCGTCATAATTCGCAGCATGCGCACTGGGATTTTTCTAAGGCCGGCGCATACGCAGTACGTTTGGCGCGTGGACGCGCCTAATTTAAATAGGAGATGCCCCCTACCCGCCTATTTTGAATTAGGCCGCCCAATTTACGATACGCCGCCGCAACTTAACACGCAAGTGCTTTGTGAATACAGCACTTGCGTGTTAAGTTGCGGCGGCTTAACGTAAATAAGAAAAGTTACGCCGCCACAACTTTGTGCGCGGCTTTCTGAATCTGGCCCGTCATCTGTTCCTGTGACAGCTCTCTGAGATGGGAAATCTACCGAACTATGGTAGATTTCCTCTTAACTTATTGACGTGTTACTGGGGCAGGAAGTGAAGGGAAGTTTCTTTAAAGCGGATGTGCCATGGGAACAAAATATTAAAAGCCAGCAGCTACAAATACTGCAGCTGCTGACTTTTAATATTAGGACACTTACCTGTCCTGGAGTCCAGCGCCGATCGCAGCAGAGCACGAGCGATCGCTCGTCTCTCTGCTGCTCCCCCTGCCATCCACGCTGAGGGAACCAGGAAGTGAACCGCTGCGGCTTCACTGCCCGGTTCCCTATGGCGCATGCGCGAGTCGCGCTGCGCCCGCCGATTGGCTCACACGCTGTGTGCTGGGAGCCGAGTGTTCCCAGCACACAACGGGCGACAGACGGGATGTGACGGAATGCCCGTCTTTCGCCCGTAGCGTGTGGCCGGAAGTGGGTGCAAATACCTGTCTTTAGACAGGTGTCTGCACCCCCCTCCCCCCTGAAAGGTGTCAAATGTGACACCAGAGGGGGGGAGGGTTCCGATCAGCGGGACTCCACTTTAGGGTGGAGAACCGCTTTAATGGTACAGAACAGCAAAAAATAAACTCTACACTATTCACACCAAAAAAGTTTTGGCTATACTTACACTTTGAGTAATCCAATGAGCAGGATGTAAACCGCAAGGTACAAAGGAGCTGCATTGCTGCAGGGGAGAAAAAAAAAGTGTCACCTACTGCGGCATATATTTGTACATCATAATACTGGTTAAAAAGAATGATAAATCTTTGGCAGCTAGAACAAAAATTGTAGGTATGTCAAATATTTTTTTAGGGGAATTCAAAATATAAAGGTGCTATTTAGGCCATTGTTGCTAACCGAAGTTTCTAAAACAGCTGATTTTTGGGAGATATAAAGGGGGTGAACATTGCTTGGCACTGGTTGTGTATCTCATGAGTTTTATCTGTGCAATAAGCTTGGGCGTCTTCTGAACTACACATATGTTGTACTCCAATGAGCTGTAGGTGGGACATTTCCTGCCTGCATTTTAAATGAGCTGTGGAGTGGGGAATGGTCCATCCCGCTGCTCATTGGGGTACAAAATAGCAGAAGTTTGGAGGACAATCAAGCTCATCTCTACTTTCAAAAAGCTATACACATACATCTTATAGCGGAAAATTGAAAATCTTCAAATTTTTTACAATAGGTATGTTACCTGGGATGTTCCACAGGAGACTCTAGTGGTCAAATCTATCCAAAAGAGTGCTGTATCTGAAAACCAACAGGTATGTGTTTTACCAAAAATGTTGTGTACAACACAAGAGAGAAACAAAAATGCTTGTAGGGGTAGAGGGAAACTACGGTAGTTTTAAAGTGACTTAAAAATATATTTTTATATTATTGGACTTTTTTTTTAAACTTCCCTAAATGACAACCATTTTGCACTCCCTAAATTCTCCGTAGTCACAGTATGCGCCCTTTTTCAAAGCCTACACTAACGCAGTGTCTTATGCTACAACATGGTCTGAATCTTACAAGTACTAAAGCCTTGGAACACTTTCCTTGCCTGCACACAACTACCCACTGCCTCCCCTGCAGTCTATTGCAAAACAACTAGGGATCGACCGATTATCGGCGGACAATATCGGCATTTTCAGAAAAATCGGTATCGATCTCAAACTAGATATTACAGATTATTGCTTCAAGGGGTTTTACAGCGCAGCATCACCCCAGTAGTGTTGTTTAGAGCGGACAGTCGAGTTTATTGTAATAACAGCCGATACGTCTCGGCAGCCGCTTGGCTGTTATTACAAGCAACGGGAGGGGACTCTCCAATCCCACAGGGAGGCCCGAGCAACCAGCCAATGCTTCGTTCGTGTTTCGGATCTAGTAATCCGGGAAGTCATGACGGATTACTGCCATTTTAAAGGCGCCAGTTTTAAAAAATGTAAGTATTCAAAAATGCAATTCTTGACGTTTTTGAATACTTTAAAGTGCAGAGGAGGGGTTTGGGGTCTTATAGACACCCAATCGCTCCTATCAATGCCTATTACTGTCACAAGGGATGTTCACATTCCTTGTGACAGCAACAACAGTGATTAAAAACGTAGAAATGTAAAATGACAGTGTAAATTTTTTTTTATTTTTTTTTTAAATGTGCAGACTATCAGCTAAAAATTTCGGCTATCGGCAGGAGAGGTGGTCGAAATATCGGTATCGTATCGGCACCAAAAAAACGATATCTGTCGATCCCTCAAACCAACCCACCCAAACTTGCTTCTTACTGACCCTCCCACGTAAAACACCCATGTTTCGGGAAAGAAAAGCGTGCTGGGAAATATAGTTTCCTAATTTCGTTTTCATGTGTTCCGGAACACAAGATGAATTGCAAGATATATTCCTATCTCTACAGCATGCCCTTTTTAAAGGACCATGGTTAGGTGGTGGTGACATAGCAGTTTTGTTCATTCATTGCTGCATTTTGTAAAAGCAGGTAATGTTCAAGAGAATCATAGGGAAATATTTTAAAAATTGCAAACACATATATTAAATTTTTTTTTTATTTTTTTTTTATTATTTTAATAATCAGTTAAAGTTCCTCCTGACTTCTAGTGATCTTAAAGTTCAGACAAGCAATCGTCTAGGGGTGTAGTTTAGCAGATCACATGCTTTACATATTAGCAGGTCTTTAGGTGTATTTTCACCTTGGCAGGCAAATTTTGAGAGACCCTCACTATGTGCTTATTTGTTTCCGGTCACTAACCATACCGTAAAAATAGTTTAAAAAAAAATGTCTTACTTTCTAGTTGTTTCTATAGAGCAGGTGTATACATTGTATTCTATAGGCAGCTCAAATTGTTTAATATAACTTGCTTTACAATACACTATAGGAAGACTTTAGGGACTTTAAAGCGGAGTTCCGGCCACAATTTCACTTTTTAAATATAAATACCCCTGTAATACACAAGCTTAATGTATTCTAGTAAAGTTAGTCTGTAAACTAAGGTCCGTTTTGTTAGGTTGTTACAGCATTTAGACAAATAGAAATTGACTGGGGCCATCTTAAGTGTGTGCATCATGAAGCCAAACTGTATGACTTCCTGGATTTCAGCCTTGCAGATCTCGCACATGCTCAGTGCTGCACAAGCAGTGTCAGATCAGGTTTCAGCACCTGTGCTGTCCAAGTCACATGATTCTTTGAGACTGGGGAGTGCACAGACTCCTGGAAAGTTACACCCACTACATTCCCAGAAGTCTGTGCAGTGTAGGTTAGGAAGCATTAAGCACCTAGGTGCAGGAAGTGGGAAGATTAACTATTCTGCCTAGCAACAACACTTTAAAGGCATCTAAAAAAAAAAAAAAAATTTTCGTAAAGGACTAATGACATTTTTTTAAAACTACTGATGTAATGTTATATTTATGGGTGGAACTCCACTTTAAGTGAATCAATGTACATAATACCACCCAGGCCTTGAGGTCTTTAAAAGTAGTACTATAGGGACTTTTTTTTTTTTTTTTCCATTTTGGAAGAGTAAGAAGGCAGGGTTAAAACCCCTGACAGTTCCCAGAATTTGGGATTTTCTTTTATTTTCACTTTCAACAATAATGTTGTAATAAACAACTTTTAACCACTTCAGTCCCGGACCATATTGCTGGTCAAAGACCAGGCCACTTTTTGTGATTCGGCACTGCGTCGCTTTAACTGACAATTGCGCGGTCGTGCGACGTGGCTCCCAAACAAAATTGATGTTTTTTCAAAATTGATGTTCTTTTTTTTTTCCCACAAATAGAGCTTTCTTTTGGTGGTATTTGATCACCTATGCGGTTTTTATTTTTTGCGTTATAAACAAAAATAGAGCGAAAACTTTTAAAAAAATTCAATATTTTTTACTTTTTGATATAATAAATATTCCCCCAAAAAATATATAAAAAAACATATTTTTTCCTCAGTTTAGGCCGATTCGTATCCTTCTACATATTTTTGGATATAAAAATCGCAATAAGCATTTATTGATCGGTTTGCGCAAAAGTTTTAGCGTCTACAAAATAGGGGATAGTTTTCTGGCATTTTTATTAACTTTTTTTTTTTTTTTTACTAGTATTGTGGCGATCAGCTTTTTTTTTTTTTTTTTTTTTTTTTTTTTCGTGACTGCGACATTATGGGACCATTGTCATTTTTACAGAGATCAGTGCTATAAAAATGCACCGATTGCTGTGAAAATGACACTGGCAGTGAAGAGGTTGACTACTAGGTGGCGCTGTAGGGGTTAAGTGTGCCCTAGTGAGTGATTCTTACTGTAGGGGGGATGTGCTGTGTGTGACAAGACGGTGATCACCGCTTCTGATTACAGGAAGTGGTAATCACTGTCACTAGGCAGAGCGGGTGATGCTTGTTTACATCAGCATCTCCCCATTCTTCCTCGCCGGGTATCCCCTGCGGCGATCAAGTCCACAGGACCCGAGGTCGGGCTCACGGAGCTTGCACGTCCACAATGCTGTGATCTTAAAGGGGACGTATATATACATCCTTCTGCCTGTCCGTGCCATGCTGTCGACGTATATAGTCCTGCGCTGGTCGGCAAGCAGTTAAATCTTGTCTATATTGTACTCCCTGTTACACTGCAATACATTTTCAAATAAGTTTTAATATACATTTTTTGATTGATTTTTATTTCTGTGTGGCCATGTGGCTCCTGAGCACTAGCTTTCACTCCTCTCTGGGCAACTGTACCAACTTCAGCAGCTGCTGGGTGCAGGGATGGACTGGCCATTGGGACTACAGGGAGTTTCCCGGTGGGCCGATGGCTCAGTGGGCCGGCTTCAGTGACAGCGGACCGCTGCCCTCCTCCGCTCCTCTGTCTCTCCCTTTCTGCAGCGCTCACCTCCTCTCCCTCCCCGCAGCGCTCACCTGGGGGGAACAAAGAAGCAGGGGGAGGACCAAAGGAGCAGGGGGGACAACAGATGAGCATGGGGGAGGGGACAGACAGCTGACTCAACAGCTATGGCCTGGGAGTTTCTCACTTCTGCCTAATCTTGTCCCATAGGGGGGGCACCAAACTGATTCATTGCCCCGGGTAAAATAATGTCTAGCTTCCCCACTGGTACTGCCTATAAGAGTACCAGTACCAATAATATAGTATAACAGCTAGTGGCTAGTGAAGGGGGAGAGGGGGCTTGGTTGGCCGGGGGGGGGGGGGGGGGGGGGGGGAGTTGTCCAGCCGCCATGGGAGAGACCTGTCAAAGTGGGCCAGTCTGGATGAAGTCCAGGGCCAAATTTTTGTCCCAGTCCAGCCCTGGCTGGGTGTCAACTCTCTCAGCTGATAGTGGCTTTCAGCAATGGACGCTGACAGGTGACATTACCGCTCTATGAAATTCAGCCCTGTTGTTCGATCTTCACATTACACATATGAGTTTGAGCTTTGCAGTCATATGACCACATAGAAAAACATTAAAAAAGGTATGGGTTATTAGAACAATTATGTGGCGCAATGGGGAGCACTATGAAGGCAACTTTTTAAAAATTGGTTTATAGTTTTAGCCTTTGTTTTTTCTTTAAAAACTTGCTTCCGTAGCCAGCTCATTAACACTACATAGAAAAAAGTATGATTTTAATATGATTTTATAGCAAATAAAAAGATAAGCCGCAGCTATGAATACCGTGTTTCCCCGAAAATAAGCCCGGGTCTTATATTAATTTTGGCAACCTAAAACACACTAGGGCTTATTTTCGGGGGATGTCTTATTTAATGATCTTAAAGTGGTTGTTACCCTAAAGAAAAAAAAAAGAAAAAATCCTTTTCATTTAAAGCATGATGGATCTCCTGTGTCCCCTGTCTTCTCCCCTCCCCCTCCCTGTCAGGTCAGGAGTCAGTATTTTGATGTAAATAGCATCTTAAAATCAAATCCAATTCAATACAATTTGTAGGAATGGGGTGCAGCGTGTGATTGTGATTGTTTTTTGGGCAATACGGTACCTCTCTTGCAGCTTCCTGGCTGTCACATGGTCTGCCTGGGATCTTCTCTGCTCTGGGATCCCCGCTGGCGTCGGCCTTCTCCGTGCATGGGGGAGGGAGCCGCGGGGATGAGGAGAGCGGAGGAGGGGGAAGCCGTTGTCCCGCTGGCGTCTGCCCGCTCCATGCGCTGAGGAGGGAGGGGCTGCGGGCATCGAGCGGGAGGAGAGAGGAGAGGGGGAGCCGCTGTCCAGCTGACGTCAGCCCGCTCCTTGTTGTGATACAATAAAGATCACTGATTTTATATCCAGCAGTGC
This sequence comes from Rana temporaria, assembly GCF_905171775.1. Lineage (NCBI taxonomy): Eukaryota > Metazoa > Chordata > Amphibia > Anura > Ranidae > Rana > Rana temporaria. The sequence goes on along the minus strand of NC_053494.1, from coordinate 167,534,771 downwards.
CGGCTGTGCGCTGGGGAGGGGGGGCTGCGGGCGTCAGCCAGGAGGAGAGGAGAGGAGAAGACCTCTGATGAGTCTGCAAATAGGGTGTAATCATTCTGAAAGATGGATTTAAAAAAAAATGTTAAACTAATTTTACTAGGGCTTATTTTCGGGGTAGTGCTTATATTGCAGCCCTCCCCAAGAATCATGCTAGGTCTTATTATCGGGGTAGGTCTTATTTTCGGAGAAACAGGGTATGTATTTTTACAGGTGTGCTAAGTGAATGGAAACGCATAACAAATATAAAGAAAATTTCATCCCAATGAGGCTGCAAAAGTGGAACAGAAAACAAAAAAGAAATCACTTTTATTTAGCCCTAAATTCTTTTTTAAAAACTGCTACCTAATGTTAGTTTCTGTAAACCATTTAATCGATAATCAGTTGACTTTTAAAATCTTTCTTTTTGTATTTCAGAGCACAGTGCTGTTTTATTTTGCAATTTTCAATGTTTTTCCTCTGAAATTAGTAGGCGTAATGGAGATTGATAAAAAAGTATGTATATTTTGTCCTTTTTCACAATTTTATTTATTTTTTTTCTTTATGGACCGTACTCAAAAAATTTACAAAAAACTATAAAAAGTACTGTGCACATACAGTATATAAATATAGCATAGAAACAGTGCCAACTAGACTAGAGAAAGGTCCTGCGAGCCTCCACTCACCAGATGCTTAGAAAACTGTAATGAGGGTAGCTGCTAGCGTGGAATACGTCTCACAAATCATGCAAATATGAATGAATTAAATATATATATAATGCACACTCAATCAGTCTGAATACCGAAGTGCATACATCAATACATAAATGGAATAAAAAAAAAACAAATTAATATATATATTTATTTATTTTATTTATTGATATATGTATGTATGTATGTATGTATGTGTGTGTGTGTGTGTGTGTGTGTGTGTGTGTGTGTGTGTGTAATATATGGTGATCAATGTGTGATGTGACGGCTTAAAATAAACAATGTGAAGATTCATATAAAAAGTCCATATATCATAAATGTGTGAACTGATCAAAAAACAAAGTGCTCATGTGCATATATGTGGTGTCCAGCTGCGACACTGACGAAGGCGCTAAATAGTTCAAACAACTTGGTAGGTGATCAAAACATGCCAGGGTGTCCTCACTCTAGTGCTCCCCTTGTCACATCACGCATTGATCACCATATATCCCGTACATATATTTATATATATATTTTTTTTATTTATGTATTGATATATGTAGTCAGACTGAGTGTGCATTATATATATTTTTTTAGCGCAGTGTATATATTTAATTCAGTTCAGCGCCCAAAACAATTATTATTGGTGTGTGTGTGTGTGTGTGTGTGTGTGTGTGTGTGTGTGTGTGTGTGTGTGCTGATTATTTATTTTCTTCTTCATTTTATTTTTATTAGCAGGCTGAGCGCTCGCTCTTGTTTCCTTTTTTCACAGTATATAAATATAGACTGTGTTTGAGTGTGTGTGTGTGTGTGAGTGTGTGTGTATATAATAAAATATATATAGCCATGTCAGGATCCTTAATCAGGTATAACAACCATGCCTTTTATACCGGATGAAGGATCCTGACCGATCTGAAACAATTGTAAATTTATGAGTTTGTAGACTTAAGAGAGTTACAAGGTGCTGCAGATTGGACTTTTTTTATTTTTCTATACATTACAGTTTGGGTGACCTCCGTTACCTGCTTTGCACCTGAAGGATGTGTTTTTTGCTGGATGTGTGCTGCCGTGACCAGCTTATACATTTTTTTTTGTAATAAATTTTATATATATATATAATATATATATATATATATATATATATATATATATATATATATATATATATTTTCACAAAACTAAGTGCATTACTTACATTTTTGGCAATATTTTATTATCTTTTTTTACATGTGACAACACTAAATGATACTTTGCTACAATGTAAAGTAGTGAGTGTACAGCTTGTATAACTTGTGTAAATTTGCTGTCCCCTCAAAATAACTCAACACACAGCCATTCTTGTCTAAACCGCTGGCAACAAAGGTGAGTACTCCCCTAAGTGAAAATGTCCAGATTGGGCCCAATTAGCCATTTTCCCTCCCTGGTGTCATGTGACTTGTTAGTGTTACAAGGTCTCGGGTGTGAATGAGGAGCAGGTGTGTTAAAGTTGGTGTCATCGCTCTCACTTTCTCATACTGGTCACTATAAGAAGATTACTAAAATCTGTGGTCTCATCAGACCATGATAAACTTATTTGGTTCAGATGGTGTCAAGCGTGTGTGGCAGCAACCTGGTGAGGAGTACAAAGACAAATGTGTCTTGTCTACAGTCAAGCATGGTGGTGGGAGTGTCATGGTCTGGGGCTGCATGAGTGCTGCGGGCACTGGGGAGCTACAATTCATTGAGGGAACCATGAATGCCAACATGTACTGTGACATACTGAAGCAGAGCATGATCCCCTCCTCCTTCGAAGACTGGGTCGCAGGGCAGTATTTCAACATAACGACCCCAAACACACCTCCAAGATGACCACTGCCTTGCTAAAGAAGCTGAGGGTAAAGGTGATGGACTGGCCAAGCATGTCTCCAGACCTAAACCCTATTGAGCATCTGTGGGGCATCCTCAAATGGAAGGTGGAGGAGCGCAAGGTCTCTAACATCCACCAGCTGCGTCGTCGGGAAGGAGTGGAAGAGGACTCCAGTGACAACCTGTAAAGCTCTGGTGAACTCCATGCCCATGGGGGTTTAAGCAGTGGCCACACAAAATTTGGACATTTTCACTTAAGAGTGTATTCACTTTTGTTGCCAGCGGTTTAGATATTAATGGCTGTGTGTTGTTATTTTGAGGGGGACAGCAAATTTACACTGTTATACAATCTGTACAACTCGCTATACTGTGAGTTACTGTGTGTGTAAAATATATATATATTACAAACACATAATGTCTTGAACCTCAGCAAAGTTTCCACTGAATTACTGCCGTTTTTGTGGTTTGTTTTCTTTTCTGCCAAATGGCTGCCTCAACTATGTCTGTAATGTCATTTTGTGGGTTTGTTATTTTTGTTTTTCGTGAAGATGACCACTAGAGGGCAGGTTTCAAACGTGTTCATTTTTCTTCATGATTCTAACATTTTGCTTGTTTTTTTTTTTTTTAGCAATTCTAATTGTAGTAAAAATATTGAATGTCCATAGGGAGAAAAAAAAAACAAGAGTATAGGTGTAAAGGGCATGTTAAGCCATAATCTTGCAGGGAAATAAAAATATATACTGTGTGTGTGTCATTAATGCTTTAGTAATTTTTTTAAAATTGTCGTTTAAAACCTAAATTGCAAGTTACTTTATGTAAGAACGTGGCTGATTGGCTAAGCCTAAAGACAGATAACTTTTCATGCTCAGATCAGCTTTCCCTATTTTACAAAGAACATCCTTTTTTATTTTACTGGTTCTTACCCAACTTAGAACATTAGGAGCATGTGTAAATAAACTTTCCTCAGGTGACCGTCTTTAAATTTTGTCAGTGATACTAACAATTGTGTGACCCTTATCTAAACATCAAAGTCACTTATTTTCTGTTGCTACCTATAGTCACAGGCCCAAAGCTTCTTAACGTACCATTGCTCTACAAAATGCATATGTAGAACATCTCCACACCTGTACACACAGAGATTGAAACAGCTTGTAGAGTAAAATGACTTTGCAGTTGAACCCAAAGTGCAGGATAACAAGACTTTTCTTTCCAACTCCAAGAAACCTAAAAAGGATCCATTGCTGTAAGACTGTGCTTTACGTATCAGATGTCCCACTCCACTGGTCCCTGTAGCATCTTCTCCTTTTATGTTCCAGCGGTTTAAGGTCCTGACCTCATCCAGACCAATGCAGGCACATAGCCCTGCATTGGGTGTGAGGAATCGTTCACCACCGGAGCGTGGGGGAGCACCGTCTGCTGGAGGGAGTGGCACTTCTCGGGTCCCCCTTTGCTGCTCCTGACTCCTCCATCTTGACGAGTGCTGCCCATAGCAAGCCGAGTCACAGCTCCCTGTGTCCATTCAGACACGGAGCCCTGACCCAGCCTCACCCCTCTATCCCCTGATTTAGCTAACTGACTTTGACAGCCTTGGGAGCCAATGGCACTGCTGCTGTGTTTCAGCCAATCGGGAGGAGAAACTTGTGGACATTGCTGGAGAGAGATGGGGTTCGGGTAAGTAATTAGGGGGTGCTGGGGAGGCTGCTGCACACAGGCAGCTTTTTATCTCAATGCATAGAATGCATTAAGCTAAAAAAAACTTATGTCTTTACAACTCCTTTTAAGTGCAAAAGCTCTCCTCCTAAATTAAATGTGCAGGTAACCCTTGCAGTGCATGCGCAACCCACTGCAAGGGATGATTCCTAAAGTATAACTAAAAGTTATTTGTTTTGGATAAAGTGGAGAGGAATTTAAAATAACTATCAGGTTTCTATTGCATATGTTTTCCTGTTAGGGAGATTCGCCCTCTCTATATGTCCTGATGATGACTGTTTTTTAAACAGATTGCAAATGAAATAAAATCCCACATTTTGGGCTGTCACCAGAACAGAAATAGAGGGGAAATCTTCCAGTGGAGGGATTTACTCTCACTTCCTGTTTTGGCTTTGAAGGGAGATCTCCCCAATGGGACAAAGATGGCAAAAATAAACTGGCAGGGTTATATCCTTTCCTTATGCCATCCTAAATGAAAAATATGTTTTGTTCTACTTTTAAAGTGGTTGTTAAGCCACTCTAACATGTATGCACCATCAGCACTGCCTCCTATTCTGTGTGTGATTTATAAAAATAAATGCTGTAAATGCCTAATTTCAGAGCCAAGATTGCGATCACATGACCGGCCGGCTTTCTCCCTTCCCTCCTCTGACAGATGCAGTGGGAGGGGCCAAAATTCCCCTGCTGACGTTCGTCAAAAGGGGAGGAGGAGAGAGCCGGCTGGTCATGATCTTGGCTCTGAAATGAGGTGTTTGCAGCATTTATTTTTATAAATCGCACACAGAGGGGGACACTAGAATAGGAGGCAGTGCTGATGGTGTATACAGGTTGGTGTTATGCAAGCAGCAGGAAGAGGGGAAGGGGCGGCACTGTCACAAGCTGGCGGGGGGGGGGGACACAGGAGCAGAGAAGAGACGGAGAGCAGGGCTACGGATGGCGGAAGCACGTGAACTGACCTCGGTGTCAGGGCTCAGCGGCCATGATAACTGTGGTCAGTTTACATAGGGGAGTGCAGAAACTGTCAGGATCAGACAGGTTTTTTTTTTTTAAATGTTACAGGGGGCCGAATGACACATAAGCACTGTGCTGTATAACATGCTTTAAAGGAGCAGGATCAATTTTTATTTATTTTTTGGTTAACAAACAGTTTAACTTTCCTGGAGCTTAACTTTAACCCTTCCCTTTTTTTTCTAGTACCTATGCAAAATTATAATTGTTGGATGGAGTTGTCCATAAACTGGTATTAGCCGGCAGAGCCACACGATCCAGTATAAGTCGTCCCCTAATGAACTACCTGCAGGCTGAGGAGCCCCCAAAAGATTAGATAGCCTTCTTATCCCAGTCATCATTAGGTGCAGGCTACTAAAGAAGACTATTTTAATATAGTGATAGCAGTACATTTATCATAATTATTTCAATTTTTTTTAATGCAATGACCGTTTTTGTGAAATTATTATTATACAGGATTTCTATAGTGCCAACAGTTTGCACAGCGCTTTGCAATGTTAGGGCAAACAATACAGTTACTATACAATTCAATACAGGAGGAATCAGAGGGCTCTGCTCATTAGAGATTACAATCTAAAAGGAAGGGTCAAGTGATACAAAAGGTAATAACTGTAGGGGTTGAGCTGATGGAGAAAATAAAAATAGTTGTTAGGTGGGGGCAGGATAGGCTTCTCTGCAAATAAGTTTTCAGGAATCGCCTAAAAGTAGACAGGAGATGGTCAGACAGATTGGTGTAGGGAGTTCCATAGGATTGAAGAAGCTTGGGGGAAGTCTTGGAGGCGAGCATGGGAGGTGGTGACGAGGAAGCTAGAAAGCAGGAGGTCTTGGGAGGAACGAAGAGAGCAATTTGGTTGGTATTTTCAGACCAAGTTGGTGATGTAGCTGGGGGCCAAGTTTTGAATGGCTTTGTAAGGTATTGTTAATATTTTGAATTTGATAAACTATGAAATTAAAATGTTTTATTGTTGATTATTTCCTCACAGGTGTTTGGCTCGAATGTAGCTGATGCCATGATTTCTAATGGGATGCTGATTGTAATGCACAGTGCTGGACTTGTCCGCCTCTACAGCTTTGAGAGAATAGCTGAACAGGTGTGTAAAAATAAATATACATAATAAACAAAATAAAAGTAGATTTGAATCCTAAATGAATGACCGCAAGTATGCTAAAGAACTATATATCATAAACATTTGCCATTTTCTTTTTAACTGCTTGCAAATCACACTATATACTGCTAAAGGGCGGCAGCTCTGCGCAGGATTTTATATACACACATACACATGATCCTGCACTTCCGCCTGCAGGGGGCGGACACGCTCTTTGCCGACGGGCCGCTTCTGCTGTGATAATTCACAGCAGAAGCCAATCTGTGGGCACTTGATGTCCTCCGGCACCCACCGTTCATTGGTAAACTACACGGAACAGGAAACTGCCAATGTAACAGTGGCGGTGCATCCATAGAGGGCGCAGGAGCGCCGCCCTCTCTCTCCTGCATCGTCACTGAATACAATACACAGATTCATGCATTGCATGCAATCTATGTATTGTTGCTGCTGCCCACTATTTAGATGGCGTCATCGAGGGCGGGAGAAGACATCGAGGGACCGTGGAAGGAGGATGGCTGACCCCAGAAAGGTAAGTGCCGGCCGGACGGGGGGGGGGGGGGGGGGGCAATCTGACTGGCAGCATTTTAAAGGGCACAGTGGGGACAATTGATGTGGGCACAGTGGCGACAATTGATAGCATGGCACAGTGGCTGCGTTTGATGGCACAGTGGCTGCGTTTGGCATGGCACAGTGGCGACAATTGATGGGCACAGTGGCGATGTTTGATGGCATGGCACAGTGGCTGCGTTTTGATGGCACAGTGGCGACAATTTATGGCACAGTGGCGACAATTGATTGCTTGGTACACACTGCAGCGACCTGAAAATCGCGATTATGCCAGCTGACTTCCCATCAAGTTGCTAGCGAGTGTGACTTTCAGGAAATGCCTGAAATTTTCCTGTAATGTAAAATATGTGCAAGGGTGGAGTGACCTCCATTGATTAATAATTTAAACGTGCAGATGTTGGTTGTAATGTCGGATCCAAATCGCATCACTATAGATGAGGCTTTGACTTGGAGGCGACTCCATTAAAGTCTTTGGGTCCAAGTCTCATAGAAGTCGCCTTGAAGTAGTACAGGAACCTTTTGTAAAATTGGAGCAACTTTAGTAGTGCTAATTAAGACAGCTTTCATTGACTGACATGGGATTTCACATGTCACGCGACTTGGGGTCTTGCATATCGGATCCCAAGTCGCGGCAGTGTGAACCAAGTCTGAGGCTGATAGCACAGGAGTGTCTCGGCACAGGAAGTGTACTGCTATTTTTCAGGAAAATTTCAATATTTTGAGGTATTGCTTAGGCACCTGTCACTCATTTTGAGGTGTGAAGTATAATACAAGAGCCCTCTATAATGTAACGTTTTTTTTAATAACATTATCCTTTGTGTTTACTGTATTTTTGAATTTTGGCTACAATATGTAGAGCAGTGTTGTCCTGTAACCTTAGTTTTTTTGTAGCAATGATTACAACAGACATTCCATAGCTGTGAGTTTCCTAGAAAAACAAGGTACAGCTGCCATATGTTGCTGAAATGACTTACTGAAACAATTGATGCCAGATTTCTGGGTACTGTATGTTTATGATTTTATTTTAAGTAACACGAGATCATCATATGATTTTCATATAGTTGTTGATGGCCTAAGGCAGCAGCAGGCAAATGCAAGCACTGATGGCACCCACTCACTTCTAATCACTTCTAAATGGAATGTTAAAGCGGAGTTCCGGCCACAATTTCACTTTTTAAATATAAATACCCCTGTAATACACAAGCTTAATGTATTCTAGTAAAGTTGGCCTGTAAACCAAGGTCCGTTTTGTTAGGTTGTTACAGCATTTAGACACTTTATAAAATAGAAATTGACTGGGGCCATCTTAAGTGTGGGCATCATGAAGCCAGACTGTATGACTTCCTGGATTTCAGCCTTGCAGATCTCACACATGTTCAGTGCTGCACAAGCAGTGTCAGATCAGGTTTCAGCGCCTGTGCTGTCCAAGTCACATGATTCTTTGAGACTGGGGAGTGCACAGACTCCTGGAAAGTTCCACCCACTACATTCCCAGGAGTCTGTGCGGTGTAGGTTAGGAAGCATTAAGCACCTAGGTGCAGGAAGTGGGAAGATTAACTATTCTGCCTAGCAACAACACTTTGAAGGCATCTAAAAAAATAAAACATTTCGTAAAGGACTAATGACATTTTTTTAAAACTACTGATGTAATGTTATATTTATGGGTAGAACTCCACTTTAACATAATTTTAGTTTTTGAAGATAAACATATAAAATGGAACTGATTCATGTTAACCACTAGCTGCCAATTCTGACACTGCACTGAAACATGTAAAAACCAACATTATTTATTATTTAGTTTTATTGAATTTTAGTATAATACCCAGTTTTTCTGGTAAAATATAAAAGACGATGTGCTGAGTAAATGGATACCCAAGATGTTGCATGACAATAATTTATGGTACATTCAATTTTCCATAGGTGACATTTTAGAGTTGAAAATATATTTATTGGTATTTTAACAAATGAAACAAATAACATGAAGTGTTACAATCGAAGAACAGTCATAAATGTGCAGGGGTAAAGAGTCAGCCCAATGGCTATCGCCCACAGCAGGACTCCTACCAACGTGTAACATAATAAACACAATAATGACTTCAACATAAGACTATAACTAGATGTAACCACACGGGCCCCATCGTAATAGGTATAATTGCAACCAGGATTTCTAGTAGAACAAAAAAACAAAAAAAAAACATAAAAAAAAAAAAAAAAATGACAAACGGGACAAAAACCGAAACAAAATTGGGGAATCAAGGATCTAGGAAACGAAAGGGGTAGAGAGACGAGAGAAGAGGAGGGAGAGGGAGGAAGAAGGAGAAAGGAAAAGAAGAAAAAAAAAAGGGAAAGGCTAGGGAGTGATCAGAGTAAAGCGTTCGAGTTGCTGACAGTACAATCGGAGGAGATAATATAGGGAGAGCGGAGAAAGAGAGACCCAACCTGACCCAGGGCACTGAAATATACAGAAGCGATCATGTCTGGGATGACAACATGTTCATCAGCATGTCAGAGGATGAGAAGCGGAGCCAGATGAGCCACAGCAGTTTATAATTATTAAAGGTGTCGTTATCAAGAGCCAACATCTCCTCCATTCTCATAGTGTCGTTCATAATTGAGACCCAATGTGACAGGGGCGGAATTGTGGTTGACTTCCAATAGGAAGGTATGAGCTGTCTCGCTGAGGACATGAAAAAACGGAGGAGATTTCGCTTCTCTGACGGAACTGAGCCTGGTAGTATAGAGAGAAGAGCAATCTTAGAGAAGGGGACCAGTAATTCATCGTACATTTTGTTGTAACACTCAAATACCTGAGTCCAGAAGGGGCGGATCCTCTCACATTCCCACCAGACATGAAGGTAGGTCCCCTCAGCAGCAGAACATCGCCAGCAGGTTGCCGGGGTGGACGGAAATATTTTGTACAACGCGGAGGGGACCCTGTACCACCTTGACAGAATCTTGTAGTTCTTTTCCTGTGAGTAGCAGGAAATTGTGGACTTGTGAGTAAAATAAAAAGAAGTCTGCCAATCCGGTCACAGGATGTCCTCACCCAAGTCTGCAGACCACGTCCTGGTGTAAGAGGGTAGCTCGGTATGCGTGAGTGCTTGTAAGAGGCCGTATACGGCCGAGAGAAGATGTCTGGGGGTCTCCGAAAGGGAACACAACCGTTCAAGCTCTGTATTGGGGCGGTTTATTTGAGAGGAGGAATGTAGGTGCTTTGTGAATGTGGATAAATGAAGTGTGGTGAGCCAATCGTGCGATCCTGTCGGTGTCACCGGTGACCCCTGTGTAGGATGCACGAAAGACATAGGTGACATTTTAAGCACAGGAGGTCTGTTGCTAGAATTATTGCTTTCATTCGCGTTGATACTCCACATATGTAGTGCAATCACTGTTTACAAATGTGGGCGTGACCTAGGCATGCGTTGGCATTTGTGTGAGCACAGGGGGATGGGGGTGCTTTAAAACTTTTTTTTTTTTTTTTTTTTTTTTTTACACTGTCCCCTTTTTTTTTTTTTTTTTTTTTTTTTTTTTTTTTATATTTGGTCACCTTTCTAGCTATCACAAGGCATGAACATCATCCCTCTTGATAAAATGGGCAGTGACACGTCCTCTTTATGGAGAAAGCTGGGGTCTTTTGGACAGACTATGGACATTACTGTATTTAGATGTTCCGAATAAGTGACAAAAGCACTTTAAAACACACACTCACCCCTGTACCTATAGGTATTGTGGAGAAATTATGCAACAGAGGCACTGAAAGTTTAGCTTTTTTTTTTTCTTCTTCTGTGAGAGCAGATCTTTGAAGCAACAAGCAGCTGTTTTTAAGCTGTTAGAAACCAACTGAAACCCAGCTTCAGTTTTTGTTATCAGAATATTTGAGAATTAATTGGTCCCTATTACAAGCAGCTATGGAGATAAGTGAGCACTTGTTTTAAGGCTGTTTTGTATTTTTTTATTTTATATACAGTGCTGTATATATTTAATTTTAAGTTCATAGTTTGGCAACAGGTACACTTAAATATTGCAGTAAACTCACTTTACATGCTCTATATTTTGAATTTAAAGAGGATTTGTTCCCCAAAAATATGTCTTGCACATGCATTAGTGTTGCATTCCCTCAGGTAGCCATGCTGACAGCAAGGTAACCCATTTGGAAAATGAATGGTAATATGCATTTGGATTTTTTTTTATGAGCTCCAGAACTTTCTATGGTGCAGATACAAATCTTCTCCCAGAAAGAGCACATGGTTTATGGTGGGTTTGTGTGAATGTAGGGAGAGCCTGCTGGCGGAGCAGACTGTATTGCACGATTGATAGTTTGTCTACAATACAGATGAACATTCACATTTAGTAAGGCAGTACAGTGAGCTGATATGCTGTACAGATTGCAGTCAGATTACATTTTTCCCAGGTCTGAACAATCAAATTGGTGCTCTGGGTTTATGCTATGTACATATTTCTGGTTCCCTATAAAATAATCCCATCCTCATGGTCTGGGTGAAAACACTGTAACTCTGTTTCATTTATCACTTTCAGTATATGCAGCAGATGTGTGTCTTGGGGGAGACATGCACTTGGAAAGGTGAAGATGGCACCGTTGGAGACTTTCCATTTGGCGTTCCTTGTAACATCACATTGACAGGTATTGTTTATACTGTGTGGTATTTTGCATGTGGAACCTGAACTGCTGGTGCATTTAAAAGAAATGGAAATGCCACCATGAGGCCTAATTACTGATGGGTGCAATGTGATTATCGAGAACTTGGAAGCTACACTACTTTAATCCTCAAGGAAAGGATAGAAATTTAGAGTACACCTTTTATGGATCACCTTCTTATAGTCTTGCTGACCCCCTGGCTTCAGTTCTCTCTTAGTGACTAACCTGAACATTTTATACATATGAGTTTGCGTGTAATTTCTTCATGTTTGCCCCTGGCCAATATATCAATATATATATAGAAGCCGGAGACAGCCATGCAACTAGCATTTTGTGATGGTGGTCAGCAGTGACAACCAATATACAGTATTTCCACCATGACAGGTTGAACAACTACAACGGTCTATGGCAGCCCACAAAGTTTCTCCATTGTTTGTCTTGAAGGCCATCTTCCTGCCCTCCCCAACACCCCGGGTTAGTGTGATCTGTATGCAAATCCAACAATCCTGGGTTAAAGTAGGAAATATTACTAGACAGAAATAAAATGTGTAGGTCCTTGTCATGGCTTTTATAAGCCTGTTGTGTTGGGTATCCATAGATGTAAATTTAGAGTTTCCAATCCAACTATTTTGAGCTGAAAGGGAAATTTTATGTCAGCAAGTGCCCACAGAAATTAATGGGCAACATTTCTTTGGGGAACACACAAATGAACAGATTAGGAAATGTCTGTATGCTATTGTCACTATAGTGTTATGAGCCAGCAGTGGAGGTGTCAGAACACTCAACCTACTATTCATGTTTAGGAAATTCTAATGATTATGCAAATCAAATCTGACTTCTGATGTCCTGGAATGTCTATGATTAGGTTAAATTTAAATCCTCAGGCCCGGATTCTCGTACAAGTTACGCCGGCATATCTCCAGATACGCTGTCATAACTCTGAGTCCGAGCCGTCGTATTTTGGCGCCTGATTCAAAGAATCAGATACGCCAAAATTTCACTAAGATACGACCAGCGTAAGTCTCTTACGCCGTCGTATCTTAACTGCATATTTACGCTGGCCGCTAGGGGCGTGTACGCTGATTTATGCCTAGAAATATGTAAATCGGCTAGATACGCCAATTCACGAACGTGCGCCCGGCCGACGCAGTACAGATACACCGTTTACGTTAGGCTTTTCCCGGCGTAAAGTTACCGCTGCTATATGAGGCGTAGATGAGGCATACCATTGTTAAGTATGGACGTCGTTCCCGCGTAGATTTTTGAAAATTTTACGTTGTTTGCGTAAGTTGTTCGCGAATAGGACTGGGCGTCATTTACGTTCACGTCGAAAGCATTGGCTTCTTGCGGGTTAATTTGGAGCATGCGCACTGGGATACTTTCACGGACGGCGCATGCGCCGTTCGTAAAAAGCGTCATTTACGTGGGGTCAAACTAAATTTACATAACACACGCCCACATCTACCACATTTGAATTAGACGGGCTTACGCCGGCCTATTTACGCTACGCCGCCGCAACTTTGGTTTGAGAATACGGCACTTGCCTGTCAAAGTTGCGGAGGCATAAAGTAAATGGGATACATTACGCCCGCACAAAGATACGCGCTTCTACGTGAATCCGGGCCAAAGTGTTTTTTTTTTTTTTGCTGGAGGGTGGGGTGTAGAGGTAAAATTCATAAAAAAAACAAGCTTGCAGGCCTATTAAGACATCATGGAGAAACATTTAGTGAATGCAGCCTACTCTTGAGTTCTGGCCTTATGGAAACCAATTACTCCGCCATCATTGAGGCAATGGTTCATGAGATAGAAGACATCAGACAAATGACAAGCTTTCTGAGAAGTATATTTGAGAGGTTCCATAAGACATAAAGGAGGCAGTGAAGTCATGCTGTCTTATATGCTGTTCTTGAAGGACACTTGGGCTTTATATTAATGCTGGCCATAAACATTACAGGACACCTGAAGTCAGAATTGGAAGCGCTATCTTTAAAAATGTGCATGACCTGCATTAATACATTTGGTTGGTAACGTCTTGATATTTAAAGTGGTTGCCACTCTAACCTGTATACACCATTAGCACTGATTTCCTATTGTAGTGTCCCCCTCTGTGTGTGATTTCTACAAATGAATGCTGCAAATACCTAATTTCACTACCGAGATTGCGATCACATGACTGGCCAGCTTTCTCCTTCCCTCCTCTGAGAGATGTAGTGGGCAGGGCTAAAATTCCCCTGCTGATGTCAGTCTGGAGGGGAGGAGGCGAGGGGGAGAGAGCTGGCTGGTCATGTGATCGCAATCTCACTCTTAAATTGTGTATTTACAGCATTTATATTTATAAATCATTCACAGAGGGGGACACTGCAATAGGAGGCAGTGATGTTGGTGTTATGAGAGCAGCAGGAGGGGGAGGGGCGGTTCGCACACAGACAGAGACGGGAGGGAGGAGAAGGACACAGGAGCATAGGAGAGCAGATAGCAGGCTGCTAATGACGGAGGCATGTAAACTGATCACAGGGCTCAGCAGCCATGATTCACCGGGGTCAGTTTACAGAGGGGTGAGGAGAAACTGTCAGGATCAGCCAGGTTGTTTAGGTGTTACAGGGGGCCAAATGACACAGGACAAGCACTATGTCATATAACATGCTTTAAAGGAGCAGGATCCATTTTTTTTTTTTGGGGGTTAACAAACGCTTTAAGGGGTTAACTCAAGCTCACTGCTACTGCAGCCATGAAGTTGTTATGGATTCTTAGAGCCAGCAATGTGCTTTCATGTAAAAGTGATCTGGGCAGCTTTTGAGCCACCTAATCACTTTTATGGGGCTCTGAAGGTGCAGAACTTTCCCTAATTCCCCTTGTGACTAATAAACCACAAAGCAAATGTGCATTATGTTGCTTCTGGGTCTAGAGCGGTCATTAAAATACTGAGATGGCAATAAAGTTAAAAGATGAGAAAAAAAAATGGTAATAAATACAATTTAAATGTAAAAGCACTCCCAATGCAAACGCACAGCGTAAGACATATATGTGCATGTAAACACAACTTGCACCACACGTGAGGTATAGTCAGAGTGAAAGCAATAATTCTAGGACCATAATTCATGGTTACGGTAACTCTAAACTGATAACCTGTGAAGGCTTTTTTAAAGCATCACCTATAGAAAATTTTGGTACCATAGTTTTTTCACAGGTATGAGTAATTTTAAGGCTTGACATGTTTTTATATCTTTTTACTTAACCCCATTTTATTTTGTTGCAAAAACTCAGGGATAATATTGTTAATATGGACTTTAAATTAATTTTAGTGTAATTTTTTTTTGTTGCTGAAAATAGTTTGATAAATAGCTGCGCAAATTATTTTGCATAATAAACATTTGCCACACCCACTTTTTTTATTACATTTTATTTTATTTTTATTTTTTCATTTAGTTTCCTTCTTTTAGTAAATATGCAAGTTTTGGGGGATTTAAAGTATGTTCTAGCAAAAAACATTACGTTTTTTGTTTTCATATGTATGAACATTTTAATTGCCCTGATATAGTGGTTAATGTCATTGTCATCATACAAAACCTGTATTTTCTACTTCCTTCTGGCCCCTTCTTGTAATGTTACTCTCCTTTGTACTATCAGACTGAAGCTGTAATCTGGCTGCTATGGGTTACTGCACATCACTGCTCTCTTAAATCACGTCATGAAATGAAGCTTGATTTTTTATTTTTATTTTTTCTGTAGAAAGACCTCCAATTCTCTTTGAAGTACCTTGCCTAGAAAATGCTTTCCAGGTGGGTGGCTATCCCTGGCATTATATAATTACACCCAACAAGAAAACACAGAAAGGAATCTATCACATCTGCTCCTTGGATGATCACATCCTTGTAAGTACTTTTTATTATCATTAACCAGTGTTATTATCAGTGTTTGGTCATATCAACCCTCTGCTTTGGTTACGTTTTAAGCAACCACAATACTGCCTCAAGCATTATCTGGTCCTGAACTGAAAGCTTATATCAGGATCTCTGTATGTGCACAGACCTAATAACTAGAGTTGCACTGATATTGGTATCGGTGCTAATGCCGACTATTTGCTCCAGATACCTTTGCCTGCGATTTGAGTCCATACAAAATGAATGGGTTCAGATCGCAAAGCAAAGAATTGCATGTGATTTTGAACAGGAATGTGGTGTGATTCCTGTCTGAATCGCATGCGTTTTCCCCCACACCGCTCCTGTGTGTATGAACCTGGTATAGAAAGGGAAGCGACATCTAGTGCAGCAATGGGCAGTTTATTAAAAATGTTATAACAACTCGCATTAAAGTACAAATCTCATTAAATCCAAATCGGCATAGTGTCCCTGTCCCACCTATGATAGAAAACCATGGTCGCTGGAGGTGCTCACAGGGCTGGAGGAGATGTATAGGCAGTCCACCCCCAAGCTGACATCACTTCCGCCCTATACCCACAGGTGTTCCGAAACTTCTTCTCCAGCCTGACAAGGGAATCCTTCCTGCAGAGCAATTGTCTGTTCCGGGGGGGGGCGGGGGAAGAAGACAGTGATTATTGCCAGTGACTATAGCAGCTGCTAGCGATAATCGTATGTGAATCCGGCAGGGATTTTTGGTACACATACATTGTAATGCATGTCTAAGCTGGTCAACTGCGTCAAAGTAATCCCTTTCTGGCCAGGCACTACACTACACTACTTTTACTTTACTGTAAACTACTGTATACTACTCTACATGACACAACAATACACTACAGCACTCTACTTTACACTATATATATATATACTGTACTACACTACCCTACAGTACTCTACACAACACTACAATACACGACACAACACTACAGTAATCTACTTTACTTTAAACTAAATATCACTTCAGTACTCTACACATCACTACAGTACATGACTCTACTCTACACAATATTACGCTATAGAACACATTATACTATTCTGCACTACACTACTCCACACAACACTTCACTTCTCTACACTACTCTATACAACACTACTTTGCATGATGCTATACAACACTAAACTACTCTACACTGTTAAAGGTTAAACTTAGAGAACCAGATGTTCAATAACATTTTTATTTATCTCCAAAGGAAAGCTGAAGGGTCATAAATTCTGCAAGGCTTGGGTTAAGGTATCTCCCATTAAGGGATCCTTCGATGATTGGGCTGAGGAATAATGGCCTGGCAAAGGGGACAAGTGGAGCTCTGCTCCATCTATCCTTGGGATGTTTAAAGCTTGGGAAATCTTTTTGTATCCAAATTTGGCTTTAAACTTCTCCACAACAGTATCTCGGACCTGTCTGGTGTGTTCCTTGTTCTTCATGATGCTCTCTGCGCTTTAAACGGACATCTGAGACTATCACAGTGCAGGTGCATTTATACGGAGACTTGATTACACACAGGTGGATTCTATTTATCATCATTAGTCTTTTAGGTCAACATTGGATCATTCAGAGATCCTCACTGAACTTCTGCAGAGAGTTTGCTGCACTGAAAGTAAAGGGGCTGAATAATTTTGCACGCCCAATTTTTTAGTTTTTTATTTGTTAAAAAAGTTTGAAATATCCAATAAATTTCGTTCCACTTCATGATTGTGTCCCATTTGTTGTTGATTTTTCAAAAAAAATTACAGTTTCATATCTTTATGTTTGAAGCCTGAAATTTGGCAAAAGGTTGCAAAGTTCAAGGGGGCCGAATACTTCTGCAAGGCACTGTGTGTATGTGTATGTGTATGTGTATGTATGTGTATGTATCAGTGGCGGAATTATAGGGGTCGCTGAGGTCGCCATGGCGACCGGGCCCCTTGCTGTAGGGGGCCCTCGAGGGCCCCCTGTATACAGTGCTTTGATACACGAGAATCGGAGACGAGCTCCCGTTCCCAGGCCGAGCTGTAATCGGCACTGTGCGGGGAGCTCGTCACATTCATTACAAAGTGAAAGCACATTGAGTGCTCTTTGTCTCCCCCTACAGTGCAGTACCCGGCAGGAAGAGCTGCTAAGGTAAGACTGCCATTGTTTATCTACTGTGTGTGTGTGTGACTTCCTTTATATAAAAACTTCCACTTTATGTGTTGCATAGCATGGTTAGAGGCAGCAACTTCTTGTCAAGAACAATGCAAGTTACAAACCCAGCAGTGTTTGTGAAGCCAGCCAGACCTGCTGCCAGTGTTAAATGTGCACCCTGGTAACTTCATAAACAAGCAGTCATTTCCAGGACAAGTGAAACTGGCCAAATCTCCTGGATCAAGCTCCCTTTTCTGGAATAAAACATACCACCATATAAAAAGAGTAGCATTATCAAGTTCCACTATTTGCAAGGCTGTACATCCATGGTCCAATGCATTCTGCTTAGTGTGACCGTTTCCAAAAAGGTACACAGGGAGCCTGTGTGTAAACTATAGGTAGGACATTGGAAAGCATAAAATATAGAACATTTTGTGTGTTCATGTGTGTGTGTGTGTGTTCATGCGTGTGTGTGTTCATGCGTGTGTGTGTTCATGTGTGTGTGTGTGTTCATGCGTGTGTGTGTGTTCATGCGTGTGTGTGTGTTCATGCGTGTGTGTGTGTTCATGCGTGTGTGTGTGTTCATGCGTGTGTGTGTGTTCATGTGTGTGTGTGTTCATGTGTGTGTGTGTTCATGTGTGTGTGTGTGTGTGTGTGTGTTCATGTGTGTGTGTTCGCGTGTGTGTGTGTGTGTTCGCGTGTGTGTGTGTGTGTTCGCGTGTGTGTGTGTGTTCGCGTGTGTGTGTGTGTTCGCGTGTGTGTTCATGCGTGTGTGTGTTCGTGTGTGTATGTGCATATGTATGTATGCGAGTGTGCATGCCATATGTGTATGAATGTGTGTGTGCATGTGAACATGTATGTATGTGAGTGTGCATGTATGTGTTAGTGGTGGTGCGTCCATAAGAGCGCAGGGCATCGCCCCCCTCTCTCCAGCCACCCCCTGGCTGCGTTTGATGGCACAGTGGCTGCGTTTGATGGCACATTGGTTGCATTTGATGGGCACAATGACTGCATTTGATGGGCACAGTGGCTGCATTTGATGGGCACAGTGGCTGCATTTGATGGGCACAGTGGCTGCGTTTGATGGGCACAGTGGCTGCGTTTGATGGGCACAGTGGCTGCGTTTGATGGGCACAGTGGCTGGATTTGATGGGAACAGTGGCTGGATTTGATGGGAACAGTGGCTGGATTTGATGGGAACAGTGGCTGGATTTGATGGGAACAGTGGCTGGATTTGATGGGAACAGTGGCTGGATTTGATGGCACAGTGGCTGGATTTGATGGCACAGTGGCTGGATTTGATGGCACAGTGGCTGGATTTGATGGCACAGTGGCTGCATTTGATGGCACAGTGGCTGCGTTTGATGGGCACAGTGGCTGCGTTTGATGGGCACAGTGGCTGCGTTTGATGGGCACAGTGGCTGCGTTTGATGGGCACAGTGGCTGGATTTGATGGCACAGTGGCTGGATTTGATGGCACAGTGGCTGGATTTGATGGCACAGTGGCTGCATTTGATGGCACAGTGGCTGCATTTGATGGCACAGTGGCTGCATTTGATGGCACAGTGGCTGCATTTGATGGGCATAGTGGCTGCGTTTGATGGCACAGTGGCTGCGTTTGATGGCACAGTGGCTGCGTTTGATGGCACAGTGGCTGCGTTTGATGGCACAGTGGCTGCGTTTGATGGCACAGTGGCTGCGTTTGATGGCACAGTGGCTGCGTTTGATGGCACAGTGGCTGCGTTTGATGGCACAGTGGCTGCGTTTGATGGCACAGTGGCTGCGTTTGATGGCACAGTGGCTGGATTTGATGGGCACAGTGGCTGCTTTTGATGGGCACAGTGAGACTGCAATTTTTTTTTTTTTTAAGAATTTTTCAGTTTGCTTGCACCCCCCCACTCCCAAAATGTTGAGCACCAGCCACCACTGGTTTATATATGTGTGCATATGTGCATTTATATATATGTATTTAAACAGTGTATGTATGTGTGTTTACATGACCCCCTATACTGTATGTGTACAATCAGAACCGGTTTTTTATTTATTTTTTGCTTGTTCATAGTACCAGCAAAAAAATGCTCTTCCACTGAAAAGCAATCCATGTTCAAATCGCTTTTCAGAGGCATTTGACAGCTGGTAAAGAGGCAATGTGTTGCCTCCTGACTGCCTGTTTTAACCCCTTAGGCCGTGTACAGACGTTTTCACCGTACATGTCTGCCCGGGGATTTCTGTACGATGGCTGTACTCACCATCATACAGACATCCGCGCGTAAACAATACGCGGGGCGTGGCCGCGCCGTCGCCGTGACGTGGGCGGCCCTGCCAGTTCAATGCTTCCACGCATGCGTCAAAGTCATTCGACGCATGCGAGGGATGGCGGGCGCTCGGACATGTACGGTAAGTCTGTACAGACGACCGTACATGTCCGAGCGGGCAGGATTCCAGCGGACTGTTTTAAAACAAGTCCAGAAATATTTGCCCGCTGGGAAAAGGCCCGGCGGGCAAATGTTTGCTGGAATCCTGTCCGCTCGGGCCTACACACGACCGAACATGTCTGCTGAAACTGATCCGCGGACCAGTTTCAGCAGACATGTTCGGTCGTGTGTACGGTGCCTTAAATGCATCATCGCTAAGCTGCAATGCACACAGTTGCAGGGTGGTTGCATTGCAGCCCCATTCACCTAGGGCAGTGATGGCAAACCTCGGCAACCCAGATGTTTTGGAACTACATTTCCCATGATGCTCATGCACTCTGCAGTGTAGGTGAGCATCATGGGAAATGTAGTTCCAAAACATCTGGGTTGCCAAGGTTCACCTTCACTGACCTAAGAGTATACTTCAAGTGTGCCCTGGCTGGAAAAATATTGAGAAACACTGGCATAGAGGAACCAATCTCTCCATTTTCCTCCTGCAGCCGCTCAATGCCTGCGGGAGGGAGAGGAGGAGAAGCAGGGGGAATGGAGAAATCGGTTCCTTTATATGCAACCACCCACTAGCAACCGGGTCCTGTTGTTCCGCCACCGAGCTCGGAGAAAAGAGCCCTGTCCAGGGGGGTCAGGGGGGCCCTTCATGGTTTCTTGCATCGGGGCCCTGAAGGTTCTAGTTACGCCACTGGTATGTATAATATATATATATATATATATGCATGCATATATGCATTCAGGCTGATGACCAGCATCTTTCCACTTGCTTCATCTGGGCCCAGGTTGTCCTGGATCAGTCCCAGCCTGTATCTAATTAGTAAGTGCTGAAACAATTCATATGTCCAAATAATTATAATAAATTCATAAAATAAATAGTCCATTGGCTTTCTGGTTCGTATTACTGGGGGCACGCATTCTCTATTACTCTACCTGGAATTTCTATATACCGTGTTTCCCCGAAAATAAGACCGGGTCTTATATTAATTCTGGCTACAAAAAACACACTAGGGCTTATTTTCAGGGGATGTCTTATTTATTTATGGTATGTACAAAAAAGTTTCTCCCCCTGTCAGCTCTGGAGTCAGCATTGTGAAATTCTGTAATCCCAAAAATAAACCTTTGTTTAAAGACCTTATAAAATTATGTAATCCGTTCTGTAAAAAGATAATATCATGTGCAGTGTGTCTCCTTGTGTAACATTATTGTGGAAAATACCTTATTTACAGTGCCGCTTGCCGCTCACGTGACCCGCTGGAGCTCTTCTTCCCTACTCCAAATACTGCAGATGGAGGGGCCAAAATCCCCAATGATGTCAGCCCCACTCTGAGTACTGCAGTGGGTAGGGGTTTAATAAAGTTTTATTGGAAAAAAAAAAAAAACAGCTGAAATCAGCCGGGAGGAGAGGAGAAGAGCTCCGGCGGGTCACGTGAGCACCCAGCAGTGCTGTAAATAAGGTATTTTCCACAATAAAGTTACAAAAGGGAGACACACTGCACATTATATAATCTTTTTACAGAACGGATTACATGTTTTTTCACGGACTTTAACTAGGGCTTATTTTTGAGGTAGGGCTTATATTGCAGTCACCCCAGAAACTCGCGCTTGGTCTTATTTACGGGGTAGGGCTTTATTTCCCCTTCGCGTCACCCCCCCCCCCCCGTTGTGTTCTGGGAAACACTCGGCTCCCAGAACACAACCGGGACCAGTGGGAACGGCGCAGCGTGACTCGCGCATGCGTAGTAGGGAACCGGGCAGTGAAGCCGCAGCGCTTCACTTTCCGATTCCTTTACTGAGGATGGCAGCGGGGGGAGCCGAAAGCCGAGCTACTGCTCGGCTTCGGCTGCCGACGTCGCGAGCGACCTGGACAGGTGAGTGTCCATTTTTTAATAGTCAGCAGCTGCTGTATTTGTAGCTGCTGGCTTTTAAATTATTTTTCAGGTGAACCCCCGCTTTAATCATTACAGAGCTGCATTAATTTGTGTTTATCTGCCTAAAGTTTGGCTTTAACAGTGAGAGTTGATTGGATACTATAGGGTTACTGCTTATTGCTGTTCACCTGATCAACTCGACTAGCCTTAGCATACTAAGAGACTTGTAAGCTCCAGCAACATTGTAGTGTTTGTAGCTGAGAGGTGTTTATTTTCAACTATGCCAGAACAAAGTATAATTTGCTGCCGGATGTATAACACAAAGCAAACAGAAAAACAGTTGATTCATTTATTGTAATTAAAAAACAATGTTGGGGACAGTGCCAGTTATGACAAGGCAAACCTTTTTCTTACTAGGTCATTTTTTTTTTAACAGGACATTAATCTTGTTTGTTTACAATGTCGCATGACCGTGCAATTGTCAGTTAAAGCGACGCAATGCCATATCTCAAAAAAATGGCCTGGTCGTTAAGGGGGTAAATTCTTCCAGGACTGAAGTGGTTAAACATTGCAGCACAATTTTTTGCGCACTAAACGCTCCCAATCTTGCCTGCATCCCCGGGGGAACGAGCGGTGCATGCCGTCCTCCAGATTTCGTTGCGGAAACCGGCGCAAAAGACCCTCACAAACTACCTCCTTAGAGTCCGTGAGATGGCTGGGAAACCTCAAGATGGCGCCAGGTCACAACGTGCTCAGACTACTGCACACAGCCCGGCGGCCTCCCCTGCACACTCGTCCGTGGAAAGTGAGTATAATCTACAGCTCACTAAGGCAGACCTTGATGAAAGCCTAGCAGCTATGTACACAAAGTTGGCTGAAAAATTCCAATCTGAACTTCACAAATCAACTAACGCTCTGCAGCATGAGATGGCTGTACTGGGAGGCAGGACGGATCTTTTAGAAACTAAGCACGATAAACTGCAACTAGCTTATTCTGACCTCCATAGGGAACATGAATCCCTCACTGAATCTGTGTCCCAGCTCCAGTCCCATTTAGAGGATTTGGACAACAGAAACAGGAGGAGCAATTTGAGGATCAGGGGGGTCCCAGAGGTGGTCATGGAACTGATCCCTGCCATACACAAGCTATTCCAGTCCCTGCTTCCTGCTTCTCCTGCAGATGCTTTTGCTTGTGATAGGATCCATACAGCCCTTCGCCCCAAACCTCCAGAGGATAAACCACCCAGGGACATAGTCCTATGCCTTAAGGACTACCTGGTGAAGGAAGAGATCCTTAGGGCCTCCCGCAATACCCCCAACATTGTGCTGGACGGTACAAAGATCCAAATTTTCGCGGATATTTCCTCGGCCACTTTGGATAAACATCGCAGGTTTAAGGAGATCACTGCAGCTCTCCAAGAGGCTAGAATCAGATACAGATGGGGATTTCCTTTCAAACTCCAGGTCCCACACCAGGGGACCACCTACACGGTTGTCACCATCCAAGAGGGGAAGGAACTCCTTGTCAAGTTCGGGCTTCTGGCTAAAGAGGATCTTCCTAGGCTGCCTTCCACCCCCCGTCCGTCTGCCATCTGGTCCACCATATCCCCGCAGAGAGACTGCAGGAGACAGAGGCAGGACCTCAGGGAGTGCATGAACTGATCTGGTTCTTCTTTCCACATATCCCGGTCCCACCAAGTGTTTTCCCTCCTTAAGAAGAGGATCTTTCCCCGACGGCTGAGGAGAACCGCCATTATTTACGGAGGAGGTGCTAACGGCTTGGACTCCTTTCTGCACCCGGTTTTCCACCCTCCCCCCTGGCATTCTTCTTTCTCCTCTATGCACCATTTTACCCTCGATTGTTCCCCACTGTGCTGCCGTACAGCGGTGCCCGTTTGGTTGTCCCCCCACTCTTGTAGATATCCTCGAACGAGGAGGAGAGGATTGAAGATACTCTAAGTTTGCCCTATATTTTTTTATTTTTTTTATCCTTTTTCTAATTTTTGCACTTCAACAGGTTGACAAGAGTGTTTGGACAGTTTAGTCCTATTGGTCAGGGTGTTTTACGCCTGACAGGTTACAGCTTTCACCTATTGTCGGGATGGTCTTTCCCCTCCCGACTCCATTACTTTATATGTGTTTTGTTTTCTTTCACGGTTTTATTGTTTTAGGTTACGCGACTTTTTGCAGATTTCATAATTCTTGATGTGTTTGGTATGTTTTGCCTTTAAGGCTTGTGCTAGACCCTTTTACTTGTGGGTATTTGCTCAACTACAGAACTTCCCGTTAGTCCCGGCCGTGCTGTGACGAGGGACACCGTTCGCCTACTCCTTGGGACTCCCCCCAAATTGTGTAGGTATATTTGTATTACAAATTCAAAATGGGCATTAGATTAATCTCCCATAACGTTAGGGGATTTAACTCCTCTACAGGAGACACACTTCTCCGAAAATAATCACCCATCATACTTTGATAGATCTTATGGCCCAGGGTGTATTACAACATTTGGGGCTAGGTCCTGAGGAGTGGCAATATTTGTTAAAAGAAGTCTGATGTTTAATATTGAAAATATCTATAAAGATCCAGCTATTAGATTTATTATCTTGCAGGGCTCCTTGCAGGGGAAGATGGTTACGATGGCTAATGTTTATGCCCCCAATGACTCCCAAGCTACTTTAGGATTTTTTTTTCAGATCCTGGACAAATATAGCTCTCCGCACTTGTTACTGGGAGGGGACTTCAATTTGGTGGCGCACTCTGCTCTGAATAGAAGCAGGGTTGGCTGCGCCTCCAATGCGTTCCCTAAAACTTCCACCTCTGCAGCCATTCATCCCTGCTCCTGGTCGGACCACCAGGTGGTCTCCTTGGACATTTCCCACATAGGCCTTAGACCTTCCGTAGCGGGTTGGAGGTTAAATGAGTCTCTACTCTCTGACCCCATTATAGTCTCGCAGCTTACAAAACATATGGCAGAATATTTTGCCACCAACAACACGGACAATGTTTCTCCTGCAGTCCTTTGGGCTGCCCACAAGGCGGTAATGAGGGGGCACCTTATCCATATAGCGGCGGAGAGAAAGAAGCAAAGATTGATTATTACTAGACTCACTTCTGAACTAGATAAGTTATACCATTTGCATACATACTCCCATGCCCCTGAACTTCTTCTACAAATTAATAACACTAGATTGGAGCTAGATAAAATTCTCTCCAAACAGACCGAAAGGTCTCTGAGATGGTCTAAAGCTAGGTTCCTGTTGCACAGTAATTGGGCTTCGACCATGTTCGCCAGAAAGCTTAACCAATCACTTCAACCCCCTCACTACAAATTAAGAAATCCTAGTGGTAACTTGGTCTCCCATCCAGCGGAGGTTCTACAAATTTTTTCAAAGTTTTATAAAAAGCTTCTTTCCCCTCCTTCCTCTCTTCCCGGCCCTCAAATCTTGGTTAGATGATTTGCCTCTTCCCGCCCTTACACAAGAACGCCTATTAGAGCTGAATGCTGATTGCTCAGAATCCGAGATACTTGAGGTTATCAAGTCATTGAAACCCTCTAAAACCCCTGGCCCTGATGGGTACTCAGCCCCATACTATAAGAAATTCAAGAATAATATAATTCCACATCTGAAATCCCTCTTTAACCATGTTCTGAAGGGCAACCATTTCCTGGGTGACTTGCTTCTAGCTAACATGTCCCTGATCCCAAAACCCAACAAGGATCACTCCCTTCCTCAAAACTATAGACCGATTTCGGTCATCAATACGGATCTAAAGATCTTTGGCCGTATTCTAGCAGACAGACTCTCAAATATAATTTCCTCTCTAATTTCCCCTGATCAGACTGGCTTTATCCCGACCCGACAGATCACTGACATTAGACTTGCCTCCAACGTAATTTCAGATGCTGACTTGCATGCCCGCAGGTTACTGCTCCTTAGCCTGGATATCCATAAGGCTTTTGATAGCGTTCTGTGGCCGTACCTTGAACTAACCCTAGCTAAATTTGGCTTTTCTGGGGCTTTTGTCCATGGTTTCAGGGCTCTTTACAATCACCCACACACCCGGATTAAACTCCCAGGCTGTAATTCTGATTATTTCGCGCTGGGTAGGGGAACGAGACAGGGGTGCCCCTTTTATTCGCCATGGCTATCGAACCTCTGGCTCGTTCAATCAGCCTGAACCCCAACATTAAGGGATACACTAAAGGTGATCAGGAATTTAAACTTAGCCTATATGCCGATGATGTCCTCTTATTCTTAGCTGACCCAATAGTCTTGATTCCTAATCTCATCTCCACCTTGCGCATCTTTCAGTACATCTCTGGCTTAGGGGTTAATCTCTCTAAGTGTTCCGTCCTCCCGATAAACCTCCTTCATCACACTATTACCTCTCTCCAATTTAACTTTAATTTCTCCATTGAACCACAGACATTATCATATTTAGGGATCAAGTTGGCTTCTTCGCTTCACAAAATGTATCTGGCCAATTACCCGCCTGCTTTTACTCACATTAGACAGTTGCTACATACTTGGAGCACATATCGTATCTCCTTCTTAGGCAGGATCCAAGCTGTAAAAATGTCTGTTCTCCCCAAGCTTCTTTTTTTATTTAGAGCTCTCCCCAACTATGTGTCGCACCGAACGATTGAGCTACTACAACGTGATGTGAACAAATTTGTTTGGCACAATAAAAAACCCTGACTAGGTAAGCTAATGGTATATAGACCTAGGGCCTCGGGTGGTCTCGGTTTGCCTAACCTCTGGCTTTATTATATCTCCGCCAGACTGCTGCAGTCAGCACAATGGCATTACTCCCCGGGAGGCATTCCCTGGCTCCGCTTGGAACAAATTTCTATAGCCCCCTATTATCTCCCGGGTCTGCTGTGGTCCAAAACAATTGGCCCCAAAGATATCTCCTCTTTAAACGTGGTAGTGAGCCATTCCCTGTATCTCTGGTCATTATATAAGAATAAGTTATCCTTACTTCCTATTAACCCCAGGCTTGCCTCTTATTTGTGCGACCCCCTCATTTCCAATGGCTTTCCCCAATCCAGGGGTTTTTGCCCTTTGGATCTCAAAGAACCTAGTGACCCTGGACTCTATGCAGAAGGATTTGGTAATTCACTCCTTCCAGTCCTTAAAATCCTCCCACTCCCTCCCCAGGTCAGAATTTTTAAAATATCTGCAAATCAGACTTTTTTCTAATTCTCAGTACTCTGGGGCCACGGATAATCCTGTTGCTACATTTGAGGGTCTCTGTGGCCCTTCCTCCAGAGACAGAGAAGCCATCTCCCGCCTTTATGGTTTTCTTGGTGGTCTCGGCCTACCAGAGAAATCCTCAGCAATGCTCGGGTGGGAGTTGGAGATGGGGGTGGTTGTTTGCCCGGATGAGTGGGCTGATAGGATCTCCAACATGCATAAATGCACAAAATCTGCAGCGGTGAAGGAAACGGTGGTGAAGTTACACACCAGGTGGTATTTTACCCCTGCTAAATTGCATAGAATCTTTCCCGCGGTTTCCGAGCTTTGCTTCAGAGGTTGTCCTGAGAAAGGCACCCACTTACACATTTTTTTTGGAGCTGTACAGCCCTGAGGGACCTTTGGCAAAGAGTAACGGATGGGGTGGTAGCGATCACAGGGATTTAAACTACTCTAACACATCAGATGTGCTTATTATTTGCTGAGATACCCGGTTCCACTCCCTCTGAACAGAAGCTAGTGCACACACTCTTCAGTGCGCTCCATTGGTCCATTGCCCTGTTTTGGTGAACCCCTGGAGTTCCTTGGGATCAGGTACTTAAACGTATGGCGGCCATTCAGATCATGGAGAGGGTCTTCCATACCATTATGGATACTATGCAAGTTTATGATTTGAAATGAAGGCCCTGGTCTCCCTAATCACTCGTTCAGTACCATGGCCACGTCACCCTTGTACCTTCTCATTAAATTACTTTAAGGCTAGCATCTTTGTAAGTGGTTTCCCGTAACCTGTTCTGTTTTCCTTTTTGGCTTGTGAAACTTTTTTTTTTTTTTGTTTCTTTGTTTTCTTTTATCTTATTTCTTTGTATTTTACTGAATTTTCCTTATCTTTGAGCAGTAGTGTCACGATATTGTGGAGAGGCCTAATACACCCTCTGTTTGGATGCTGTTTTCCCTGCTTTGGCTGTCTCCACTCGTTTTCTAAAGATATGTAGCTCCAGTCATGTTAGTGGACCTAAATGGTCCCTTCTCTGGTATCACATATTGTTACATGTTCTATGTCCGTGTATTTATGGTATTGGATGCTTTTTGTTCATGCTATTATTTTCTCAATAAAAACGTTTGTATTAAAAAAAAAATAGTTTCTCACCCAAACTCTGCTCCACTTCACTGTCCACCCACTGTTTTGTTTTCTGCCTGTAAAGTGCTGATCCTGGAAAACACCCACTGGGGATGCTGGAATACTTCTCCTCCCTGCCTCTCACTTAGACAGCTAGATGTTTTCACAGGTTGCCAAGAATCTGCTCCTTCTTTTTTTTTTTGTCTTTTAATTAAAGCGGTTGTAAACCTTAAATTTGCACTTTTACCTACAGGTAAGCCTATAACAAGGCTTACCTGTAGGTAAAAAGAATATCTCCTAAACCTGTACGGTTTAGGAGATATTCCCCTCGCAATGCGGGCGGCGCATGCGCAGGGGGGATCCACGGCGGAAGATCCGGCAGCCGCCGGACCTTGCCGATTTTTAAATCTCCCGCGCGCATGCGCGGGAGTGACGTCATCGCCGCTCCAGCCAATCACAGCGCTGGAGCGGCGCCGCTCCAGCCAATCACAGCGCTGGAGCGGCGATACCCGGAAGACACGCCGGAGCAAGATGACATCTCGCTCGGCGTGAACCAGGTAAGTGTTGTTCACCTCGTTTTTAGGTAAGTATTTCATAATCAGCTATTATGCGGTGCATACTAGCTGATTATGCATTTTGCCTTGCAGGTAAAAAAAAAAAAAAAATTATATATGCGGTTTACAACCGCTTTAACAAGTCTCTTTTCCTGTTTATGCTCTGATCTTATTGTGTGGTATATTTATATTTACTGCAGGCAAAGAATGGCATACGTGACCTGAAATACTGTTCGCTGGAACCAGATTGGATTCACTTCCATCCAGAT
This sequence comes from Rana temporaria, assembly GCF_905171775.1. Lineage (NCBI taxonomy): Eukaryota > Metazoa > Chordata > Amphibia > Anura > Ranidae > Rana > Rana temporaria. Next base: position 167,505,724 of record NC_053494.1, on the reverse strand, counting down.
GCATCTGAAAGAATAATCCATGTTGGACCGGATCAGATTAGGTGAGGAAAGGTGTTTGGAATTTTCATGGGGTATGGACACTGAATATTTTTCCGTCTGGCTATTGCACAATCACGCTGTAGATTTGTGATAGCTGATTGAAAGCAGCATTTATGGTGAAGCGTTTTAGCTAGCCACGACTAAGACCCCTTTCACACTGGGGGGGGGGGGGGGTAAAGTGGCCATTTGTAGTCCCTCTGCAGCCACCGTCGTGAGTAGACTTGGTCAATGTCAAGCAGGTTAACATATCACACAGTGTTGCATGACCAAGCAATTTACAGTTAAAGCAGCGCAGTGCTGAATAGCAAAAAATGGCCTGATCACGAAGGGGGTTATACCTTCCGGAGGTCAAGTGGTTAAACGTATGGGACAATTTCACAGTTGGTCCTGATGTGTGCAACATTTTTTTTGTAACATCTTTACTGTCTGGTGCTTGTGTTGTGACAGACATAATACAATCTTGCCATATCAGTAATGAGAAAAATGGAGGTAAACAAGACCGCTTCCATTTTGGGGTAAATTGTGTTACATATGTATTGTATTGGCAATTTTGCAACACATTCTTGTACACCTTACCAACATGTACATTAATCTGTCATACTTTGTACCATTTACTGGACTACCATGAGACAGATTTCTAATGCTATTGTATATACTTCTAATGAATTTAATTATTTTAAGTGGTTTGGCAGTTGGACACACGTGGAATAGCATGCATATGAATGTATTTGAGTTTAATCTGACAACTTGCACAAGGGTATATCACCATGTACTGTAGATATAGACATAGACCATATGTGATCAGTCGGTTGTGACAATCCGTTCCCCTTTTTTTCTTTTTCAGGATTGGCTGTTGCCAGTACTGTCCTTGTGTTGCATAACTTTGTGTTTACTTCTTGGTATTTTACTGCAGTGTTTTACGGCTTAAGGAGCTGGAAAATGATTCATGCCAATATGGTGTCATAGAAGAATTCAACATTCTAGCCATTCGAGACCGTACGGTAAGCACAATTTGTACATACCACCTGTACCAGTCTGAACACGATTTTCACTTGCCAGTGGTGCAGAGAACAATACTGTGCTGTTATTCAGGGGAGCCGGCCAGTCTATTACTTTCAGCTTCTTTATGTTAGGCAGTCAGTCTATTGAAATCCACCCATGAGGATCTATCCTGGATAAGTTCACCTTGTAGGAAAAAAATTCTAAATGCACATATTTTTACAGGAATAAATGTGCTTTTATTATTATTTTTCTCTAAGGAGCCGGGAAAGCAATTGCACCCATGATCATTGGATTAGGGATGCAATGCCAGACTCCCTACAGACAGCCCCGACACCTTTCAGCTTGTTCTGTCTAGGAAATTTTAAGCTTCTCCTATAAGCAAATAATTTCCCTGCCCTTAAAAGCACAATTATAGCTCTATTGTATAATGCAGAGAAAAGCACACTTTTTTATCTCCAAGTAACACACACACACAGATGCTGGTATCAAGTTAAAGGGTATGTAAAGGTAATTTTTTTATTTTTTTAAAATAACAAACATGTTATACTTACCTCCACTGTGCAGCTCATTTTGCACAGAGTGGCCCCGAACCTGGTCTTCTGGTGTCCCTCTGTGGCTGTCTCGGCTCCCCCTCGCAAGAACTCATCACCTTCATGCGAGCGGGTGAGCATGATAATGAGTTGTTGTGGGCGCGCTCCTGTGATGCAGCCGGCGCCCAAAGCCGCTCACTGTATCACTTGGCTCGCCCCCCCGCACGCCACGTCATTGATGGCTGCGCCAATGGCTGCGCTGCTTTCAATCAACCGATGAATTAACCGAGAAGCTGACCGAGAAGCCTGCCAGTTCACTGTGCGGGACTTTCGAAAGGGTCAGGTAAGTAAATGGGGGCTCGGGGGGGCGCTATTCCTCTGATATTTTTTCACCTTAATGCATAGAATGAGTATGTCCGAAAGAGCTTTTACCATACTTCTCTTTAACTGCTTCCGGACCGCCTACCACATATATACTATGGCAGGGTGGCCCGGCTGCACAAATTCATGTACCTAATACGTGATTTAGTGCACAAGGTCTGGGCCTATGTAAACAAAGCAGACTTTTTTGTGACAATGTAAAAAAAAAAAAAAATACATTTTAAAGCACCCCGTCCCCGCGAGCTCGCACAGGAAAAAAAAAACGCACACTTTAGTCATTTTAAATATGGATTATAACTGGTAAACAACAAATGTCAGAAATAGGTTTAGGCATGAAAGGGATAAGTGCATCTGCACTTAGATGTTCTTAGTCAAAGTTCCATAAACACTTGTTGATCCTTCCAGTGAAGTCTTCAGCTTTCTGTGATGGTGTGGCAACAATGCTGCACTGCTCATGATTTCAGAGCAGAATTGTCACTGTATGCTTGCACTACAATGGAATGAACAAAATATTGCAGTGGGCGTGGCTATCAGCATTGGTACTACTGATTGACAAGCTTGTGAATCAGCATCCGGCCACACCTTTCTGGATTGATAGAGCTTCTTCTGATCCTTGACACCCCTCATGTGATCTGCCTTGTCTGGAAGTTGGACATGTATGATTTATGAGAC